>NW_020664585.1:12905729-12908462 GCF_002925995.2 Terrapene triunguis
TGTCTGTGTTCTGTGCACATCCAAAATTCCTGCTGAATGACCAGCCCTGGGAGCGAGTTACCAGTGACCCAGGGCTGGGGCGGCAGGCGGGTGCAGTTGGGGGGGGAGGGGGAGAGCCCAGGGCTGGGCTGGGGTGGGGGGCAGCCAAAATTTTGTTTGCTTGGGGCAGCAAAAAACCTAGAGCCGGCCCTGTTTGCTGCATCATGTTCTGAAGTGCAGGAGGAATAATAATAGAGCCTTGGTCCTTTACAATTCTTTCTGCCTTGCAGGATGAGTTCCTGTAAAGGAAAGACCATCTCTACCTGCAGGACAGGAGGAGTTTTAATGTGCCATGATTCTACTTAACATGACAGAGTGCAGAGAGATCCCACAACATGACAAAATTCTCCACTTCAATCCCTGATGTGGCGCTCTATAGCACACGTCACAACTGTCCTGCACAGAGAACATCCGCTGCTATAAGGGAAAACAGTGTCTGAGAAATGGCCCCAAAGAGTCGTTAGACATCTGCAGTGAACAGTCCCACCTTGTGGCAGCGTAGTTATACCGATGTAAGTCAGTAGTGTAAATCAGGCTGCAGGTACACCTAGAGCATGGGGGTTGCATTCCTGACTATCTTGGCTATTAGCCATTGATGGATCTATTATCCATGGACTTATCTAATTCATTTTTTAACGCAATTATACTTTTGGCCTTCACAACATCCCCTGGCAATGAGTTCCATGGGTTGACTATGTGTCATGTGAAGAGTGTAGCTTCCCTTTAAATGTTTAGCCGGTCTTTATTTAACAGAAATAAGGTTGGCAAAATTATGTCAAGTCCTTAGAAGCCTGTACACTCATAATCTGATACCTCTGACCCTACTGTAGTTACTAATGAATGACGTAGGAAGGACAAAGGAGAAATTACTGTAAATTGGAAAATAGGTTGGGCAAACTGCTGGGTTTTACATTATTACTCTGAGATGTCCACTTTCACACCAGGCATCTAAACAGGACAACGCTCAAACTGGCTTTTAATTGCATAAGTGCCTGCCCTCCTCTATGCCGAAACCACACATAATATGGAGCTCTGATCATTTTGATAAGCACTGTTATTGTGCTGGTCCTGTATCATTCTTCTTGTATAGATAGTACTTTATATGAAATGTTTCTCTAAAGCGTAATCAGATTTCCAGCAACCCTTCCGTTTATTATTTTGGTGAATAATTTAAATGGTCTCTCTTCTAAGTTGGCTGCAGTCAGTCACTTTGGTTTCTGGATTACTCAAGAATCTGAATATTTTTTGCCGATTTCCTATCTAGTCTGATTTTCAACCTCAACCCTAACGGTGCTTTCAACAACTCTCCTTCCACTGCCCGGTTGCAATTGCTGTTGAGAAAATGTTTGTTCCTTCTGATCATTTGCCTAAACTGTTCCTTTAACAGTTATTTTCCTAAACTGTTCCTTTAAAATCGTCATGGCCACCTTCCCAGAAGCCAGCATGAAAGAAAGTGATGTATCGTTTAAGATAATTTAAAGGTAGCGGTAAAAATAAACTAACAAAGATTTTCCTCAGCCCCTTCGGTTCTCATGCACAGTGACTTAGCCAGTGGCCCCAGATAAAATGTTTTATCTTTCAAAGTCCCCACTGGACAAATACTGAACACCGCCTCCTCTGAGGGATTACTGATTCTGCAGGTAGGCAACACGGGTGGTCTTTTCTACCTTTAAAGTCACCGGCAGCAGCTTCTGTGATGCTCTTGTCTTGAATCGAATATCAGAGCGAAACAGATGCACGCGACACGGCCAAGCTTGAAACTGCTTTCATATATTCTGAAGTATCTGTCCTATTAGAGGGGTTAAAAGTCATTTATCCTAAGGCCCGAATTTGGGGGAGGAGGTATGATAATGTGATGAATTTCAAATCAGACCTCCCCAGGGCTCTGTTATTTTCCAAACAGATTTTCATGTTAAGAAGGACCGTGGGGAAAAAAAGTATAAAGTTTATATAGAAGATTTGACACCAATGGTTAGTATCTGCAGAGCAGACCCCAGCGGGCAGTGTGGCTAAATAGCCAGAGGAGACAGGGTTAGCTCCCTTAGAATTGCAGCTGCCCTGCAGTACCTCGGTGGTTTGATCCTTCAAGATGTGTATTTAAGGATCAGTGGAATAACACAGGGCCTAGTGAGTCCTCACAGCCTGATTTCATTTCTTGTCATGCATGGTTAAAACAGAGCAGCCTATACATTTTTAACTAGTCACGGGAAACCCTGCAGAAGCATCCAAAGGTTCAAAATCATCCACATCTCTTGGGTCTGGAAATCTCATGAGAACAAGCTCTCTCTTGAGATTTCCATCAATCTCTCATGAGATTTCAATGGGAACCAGCAGAAGAGTCTCTCTCTTGGTATTTCAGTATTTCCTCCAAGAAACACAAAGCTACACTGCGGGCATGGGGTTGGTTGGCGATAACCAGAAAAGAAAGAGCTAATGAAATGCTCTTGATTCTCAAGGAAAGTTTGGTTTGAGTCTGGGATGAAAGTTTGAGGGTTTCTCGTTTTATTTGTGCTGGTGCAGCCATCCCTTTTATTAACCATCTTCCCCCAAAATATAGACTAGACTTGAATGCTAGATACTGCTGGAGCTTTCTGACCCAGCCTGGCAAACACTCACCACAGCCAGGGTTCTTGCACCTCCCCGCTCCCAAAATGTGGTTGTGAGTCACATGTAACGCCCCCATTGCTGTCACTC
>NW_020664585.1:12913462-12968249 GCF_002925995.2 Terrapene triunguis
TTCCCTTGCCCTGCTTGATTAGGGCGAGACAGAGCCAGGTGGCCCCCCATTGTTGGAGAAGTTCTAAACAGCCATTAGTTGAAGGGGCGGAAGCCAGCATTCCCACACATTAAATTACCAGTCAGAATAAGCTTAACTGCACCAGACAGTTTATCGCTTTCCTACCCGGAGCCAGCCAGATCACTATGGGCCAGGAGGATGGAGGGCAATGCAAATTTCCCTCTGATTTGGGTGCCAGGGTTCAGAACGGCAGCCTTCTGTCATTCGAGGGAGGTCCCCAGGCTGCCGTGCTCACTAAGCGTGTAGCTCTGAGTAAGGACTATGGGAGTGCGTGATACTGCTGCCTCCGGTCTGTCCATACACGGAAATGAGAACACGGGGAAGAGATGGAGCGTAAGGCACCCCCTGGTGTGTGTTACCTGCATTGCAGATGGGCGGGAGAGAGGGGTGAGTGGAGCGTCGACCCCACCTCGCCCTGACACGTTGGCCAGTGCAGCTGAGCTAACAGTAATCTGCCACTGGTATAGACCAGAAGTAGATTACTGCTCCCCTGGAGTAAGTGAGCAGCCGAGAGGGAGCTGGGACTTGGAGGGTCTCAGGTCTATCTATCTAAGATACTTCTGTGGCCTCCATCACTGTAGTATTTGAGTGCCTCACAATCCTTAATGTATTTATCCTCACCCAGACCGCTAAGGCAGGGCAGTGCTATTATTCCCTCTTTACAGATGGGGAACTGAGGCACAGAGAGAGTGAATGACTTGTCCAAAGACACCCAGGAGTGGCAGAGCAGGGAGTTGAACCCAGGCCTCCAGTTCGTCCCTTGACCATCCTTCCTTTCTGGCTCGCTCATCAGGCAGCACAGCTACGCTCTGTAAGTGGCCAAGCCAGCCATTAACAAGTAGAGATGGGGCAGTCCAGGAGCCTCCTCTCCAACAGCACCTGTCCCCTGGATTTTGTTAGATTGGATGAGACGGACTCCAGATCTAAAATGCCCTTGGTTTAGATTTTATAAACCCCAAATCCAATTGCCTGAGGTTTGGCAAGAGCCAGGACCAGAGTCCTAGCTCAGGCTCCGATATCAAGCGGAATTAGTGGCAGAAAGCTGGAAGTTTAAAACAATGTTCCTCAAGTAAAGCTAACTATAAAAAAGTATTCAGTTGTACTCTGATTATACACAGAGAGGTGTTATATCTAAAACATCCCTTTGGACATCTTTCTGTCACCCTCAGAACAAAAGATTGGTTTATGTAACAGACTAGACACGAATGAAAAAAATGTATGAATAGATTTTATTTCGGTAGCATGGCGACAGACCTGAGTCATTTCTTGATTGCCATGGGCTGTGATAGGCTGTCACTCCGAGGACACACAAGTAAACAGGGAACTTTTTCCATTAAGCAAGGAGAGTTTTCAGTCGATCTCTTAATGGAGCAATGTTATTTTGCTGTGTATACCTGGGCATCATTACGAATAGCAAGATTTACTAGTGGCTGAAAGCCAGGAGGTTCATGGGCAATTTATTTCCATAGTGCTATTGCATGTGTGTGTTCTTGGAAAATGAAAAACATTCGGGATGCTTTTTTTGTATTCTGGCCTGATACCATTACGTCTCTGTTGCTGCTCCTACTTCTAACACAACACAGCATATTCTGTTAGCTGGTTAGCATCAAAGGAGATGGGAAGCATCATTAAAGTTGAATCCCAAGAAGTAATTAAGTATCCATAGTTGCACCACAAATTACGCCACAATTTATTTTTGGTACGTCTGACGTGAATTGGCATTGTCCTTTGAACTTCTATAAGTTTTTGTTCTCCCCTTTTAGTGAATCAAGGTGAGTATGGACTAAGAGAAAAATTCTACTCTCAGGACTACACACTGGCTATTTCCAACACCAATATCGTCCTTTTCCAACAGAAGCAAGAGCTGTTTGACTTCAATGGGAGTTCTGAGTATGTAGGGAGAGCAGTTCACACTGTCAAAATCTGTGTGTCAATCTGAAAAAGGAATTTTGCTCTTCAACAATAGATTTCATAGTAAAAACTTGCGTTATTAAATACCACTTTCTCTCACCACAGGTATCAAGTAGAAAGAATTGATCAAGTGGCTTGAACATACCTTGTTTTGTTAAAAATGTACAGAGAAGGATACAAAGAAGGAGACACTTCTAAATACAGGTTGCCTGTTTCTGATGCAGTGATGTTGCTTTTCTAGATAACTCTGATTCTAATGTTAAAGGACTAAAAGGGGGAAACTGACAATCTCATCAAGCTGTGCTCACTTTGTGGTGTCACTGGAATGCTGCAAAGGATAATGTTAGCATTAGTACTAGTGCATTCTGAGAGAGAATGAAAAGAGAGATGGCCCTGAACCACAACACCAGATCCAGTCTCCCCTTGCATCTTGTCGAGTTTCAGAACTGCTCCAAATTTACCCGCTGGCCTTTGGAACTGGACCAGGACAAAATCCTGGATACGTGACTTTGGTAACATTCAGGAGCTGAACCCAAACATTGTGGCTCAAGTTTATCTTTATTTATGTATTAATGAGAGAAGGAAATAAATGTTGTGGCCTTCAGATCTAGCACACTCCAGGGCTTCTCTAGTCAGATGGTGCATTGTACATGAGGGTTGAGAAGCTCCCAAAAAGCACGTGCAAGTATCAATAGCAGGGGCGGCTCTAGCTTTTTTGCCGCCCCAAGCATGGCATGCAGGCTGCCTTCGGCGGCATGCCTGCGGGAGGTCCCCGGTCCCGCGGCTTCGGCGTACCTGCCGCCGAAGTGCCGCCGAATCCGCGGGACCGGTGGACCTCCCACAGGCAAGCCGCCGAAGGCTGCCTGACTGCCGCCCTCGCAGGGACTGGCAGGGCGCTCCCCAGGGCTTGCCGCCCCAGGCACGCACTTGGAGCGCTGGTGCCTGGAGCCGCCGCTGATCAATAGTTCATGGGTGAGCAGATGTACTGCCACACCAGTTGGATCTCATGAGGATCTTGACAAATGAAGAGGTCTAGGTGGAGTGAAGAAGCAACAGGAGCATTGTCAGAGGAGGTCACAAAGGAGAAGACTGCCTGATGGAACTGGAAGGAGGGCCAGGAATGTCTGCTGTGGCCCAGGTCAGTGGTTGGGGGTTTGGGATGGGATGGGAAGGGAAGAGCAGGACATGTTAAGCTCTAGAAAAAGGGGTCGTCTAGGAAAGAGGGTTGGGTGGCATTGGGAGGAGAGAGGAAGAATGATCAAAGGCAAAAGATGGACAAACGTTTTTTATAAACTTCAGACAAGCTTTTCAGGGCTTAACCACACCAACCTGAAACCCTGAACCTTTTGAGATTCACCCATCACAAGCACCCTGGCTGTTCCATTGAGATATGTAATATTATTGTGGCATTGTGTGCTACAGACTGTCAAGCCATGGCTTCTCATAGCACAATAGATCTAAAATAGGCCGGGGATGGACTGTTCATTTATAATTTAGACAGTGAGTGCCCTTTTCGCAAACCAGAAAGGGGAATGCTGTGGACAAGAAAGCAAAGGCTTGAAATCTGAAGAATCCTTCCACTGTACTTCTTCGAACTGAAGGATCACCCACTGTACCCACTCTCTGAATTGTGGTTGTGACTGCTGCAGTAGCGCATCAGGGTGAAGTCTGTTTGTTAGTCATCCTTGATTAATGTGATGCCTTTCATCGTGATACGTTTTACTGACCTCACAAAGTAGAATCACAGAAGTGTTTGAGCCCTGTCTTTGGAGAACTTGCCAGTCAAGATGTCATATGTTGAAAGAAAGAACTGATACCTAATTTTTCTGGCAGACTGTGCTAAGATACCATCAGCAAATGGAACACACAAAGGATCATTACTACAAGTTAGAAATGTTTGCCATGGGATAGGGAGCCTTTCACTTCGGAATCATCAGTTTGAGTCCACAGTGAGTGAACGAAAGGCCCTCCTGTGTGGAACGTGGTGGAAGGTCTCAGTCCAGTTCCTACATCACTGGTGTCCTCACCACAGACACCACCTATTTCTATTTTTTTTAATGTCTTTTCTTTTTCCTTGACCCTGGTCATCCGTCTCTGCAGCAACCTAGGCTTGGCTGGGCAAGGGGAAATGAATGGTCCTCTTACCCAATGGTGTTCCTCTAGGCCCTGGATGAAGTCTACAATGTCACTACTTGTTCTGCGAAGAAGACTTAAGTCTTCAAGGCTTTCAATCCAATATCTTTCACAAGCATTAAAATACATGTACTGTAGTATTACAATTTTCAGATAGTACAGTAATGCCTAGAAGCTCAATTTAGATTGGGATTCTATTGTGCCAGGAGATGGATATGTACTTAGTAAGAGACAGCCCCTGCCCCAAATTGCTCGCAGTCTAAACAAACAAGGTTGAATCATTATTTCACAGATGGAGAAGTGAGGAACAGGAAAAATTAAGTGACTAGCCAAAGGTCACCCAGGACGTCTGTGGCAGAGCTAGCTGCTGACTCCAACTTTCCCATGTTCCAATTCAGTGCCTGGACCATAAGCGCCTTCTTCCTCTCAAAATGTGCCATGGAGCTGCTTAGATACTGCAGTGACGGGGTGTGATGAAGTGGGAAGTTTCTGAATGTTGTGTATAAATACTGTGTGCGCGCCTCAGTTTCCCGTATGTGTTGCACAAGTATCTAGGTGGTGGGACAAGGGTGTGTGATCGTTGCAGAGACCCCTAGAAAGCAGGTGTGACTGCCAACTAGCTCCTGGGCCCAGACAATGGCCAGACACTCTGTATCCTGGAAACTGATAGCCAGGGCCCATCCTCTGCACGGAGCCAGCCAGCTGCGATGCATTGGAGAACAAAGAGTGAGGTGGAGGCCAGGTGACCAGTTTGCCTAGGAGTGAGACAAAGGATGGAGGAGGGGCAACTGGAATGACTAAGGGTGGGCTGCTGGAAGTTGGTCAGTCTCCTGGTTTGGGACTCCAGGGGTGAGCCCTGAGCTCTGGGTCTCCCCAAGATGGATTTTTCTATAACTTCCTACTTTCCGTGCTAACAAGAACTATTCTATGCTGTGTTCCAGACCATGCTGGCTGGGAGTCACTGCTGACTGAGGAAGTTGGGGGTGCATGACCCCTTGGGGGGGGGGTGGCGCATAAGGCTTCCCTAGGTGTCCCATCCAGGTGGTCTTACCGTGGGGAGCTCACGGTGTGAACAGGGTTGCTGAACGCTCTGAGGTTAGACCCAGGAGGCGCTGAAGCCAAGGAGGGTGGCCTGAGTGAGAATATGCCCTAAGGGGTGTCATGCTACCAGAGAGTCCTGTCTGAACTTCATTCAGAGCAGTTCCAGAGCCCCGAGTCTGTTCTGTGACATGGGGGACATTACATAGGTGATGTCATCGAACGGTGCTCTTCAGTTCATTAGTGGGCTGTAGTCTGCCGATGGACACATGTTACTAAAATGATTATCAGCATCACAATGTGGCACAGCACAGTGCCGACAATTACTTTCGCTGCTGTCTTTCTATGCATGGCACATCATAAGAACATAAGAAGAGCCATACTGGGTCAGACCAAAGGTCCATCTAGCCCAATATCCTGTCTTCCGACAGTGGTCAATGCCAGGTGCCCACAGAACAGCTAATCATCAAGTGATCCATCCATCGCCCATTCCCAGTTTCTGACAAAACAGAGGCTAGGGACACCATCCCTGTCCATCCTGGCTAATAGCCATTGATGGACATATCCTCCATGAACTTATCTAGTTCTTTTTTGAACCCTGTTATAGTCTTGGCCTTCACAACATCCTCTGGCAAGGAGTTCCACAAGTTGACTGTTCGTTGTGTGAAAAAATACTTCCTTTTGTTTGTTTTAAATCTGCTGCCTATTAATTTCATTTGGTGGCCTCTAGTTCTTGTGTTATGAGAAGGAGTAAATAACATTTATTTACTTTCTCCACACCAGTCATGATTTTATAAACCTCTATCATTCCCCCCTTAGTCATCTCTTTTCCAAGGTGAGAAGTCCCAGTCTTATTAATCTCTCCTCATTTGTTGTCCTCTTGACTGATAGAAAAACAAACACTTATTAAAGTACTCTAATAGCAGGTCTAAGGTTTTGTGATATCCTCAAGCTAAGGAAGACCAAATTATACATAAATGGTGTTCAAATTAATTTCTTCCGCTCAGAAGAATCCACCAAATGTTAGGAGGTTATTTTTCTTTAAGGTAAATAAGTATGTTCTACCTCTAGTTAATTAAACTCTGGGCTCCTTTTTGTTGCTTAAACAAGGTAGGCTTGCAGCTGGCACATGAAGTGATGTTGATGCTGTATAAAGCAAAGGCATCGAGGAAGGAGGATCGTGATGGAGATGAGATGATTGTGCTGTGGAAATATTTACTTTAATATGTCATTATGGTCAGTTCTTCTGTCCAGCTGCTGATTGTGAGATGTTGATTGAGGATATATGTGGTGTCCATGCAGCAGAGATAATCTTGAAAAAACACACCTCTTCTCTTCTGCTTTTCCTTGCCATTCTTTATACCCTGAGCCCTGTTTTAGTAGCAGTGAGTGACATAGCTAGCAGGCAGGCAGAGACCTTTATTGAACATGTGCAGAGGTCAGTGCTACATCCTGAGAGGGCTGGGAGTATCTGGCAGCAGCCTGTCCCAGCCTGCACTCCTCGGCCCCCGATGTCACCACAGACTAGACCACTTCTGGCACCCAAGCCTCTTTCTCCAGCCCTACCTCCCCGCTAGCTTGTTGGTTTTATTTTACTTGCTCTATTGTCTCCTTGTCCATTAGTTGAGGGGGGAGCTTTAAGGGGAGTAGGGGCAGAACACTGTGGTTTGCAACAAACTGCGCCGCTTTTAGTGATGCTCTTTACTAGTCATTCTACAGCAGGAAATTGGAATTGCAATTTGACTGGACTGTATAGCAAGATACGGTTTTGCTCTTTGTTCATCTCCTGTTAATTCAATGCAGTGGGGCTTTTTGAGCATCCTTGAAGCTGAATGAAAAGATTAAGCAAATTCAGTATGTACATTGCTGAAAGATTGCATTGGGCTGCCTTTTTACCCATTGATAGCACTATACCGAAGCCAAGCTATGGGAACTTCTCTCACTGCCAGTAAAGTTTTGATTTGCTTCTCCTTCCCAGACAGGTTCTAAACCTGTCATCATGTCACTGGTTCTGCATTATCACATGGCTGAGAAACATTTTCCTCAGTGGAAATGTGGAAAGAGTTAAGATCACAGATAACTGATGCTCATCTTCCTAGCCACACCAGAACTTACTTAAAAAGGCACCTTATCCATGCAGACAGCTGCCTGCCTCTCATCTTGGGTGCTTTGAATGCTGAATTGCTATTTCTTTAGTGCGAATAGTTCTAGCTACTCTGAAGGCCAAGGTCGATCAATCTTAAAAGGTCAAATGACGAAAGTGGAACACCACAAATTAGGTCATGAAGTTCTGTATCTGCCACTGAAGCACTTGGCTTTGGCCACTCTTGGAGACAGGACACCAGATGGGACTGGACCATTGGTCTGTTCAGCATCACAATTTCTATGTTCCTGAGTGAGAATGTAGAAAACGAATATTTCTTGACCTGCCAGCATGCCAGAATCCTCAGGGATGTAAAAGGCAGAAGAAGTTGTAGAGCATCTACTGGCAAGAAATACTCTATTTTTAAAGCAAAAAGTATTTTCCACATAGCAGAGTAATTAGGAAATTAAATTGTCTGAATGTTGTCGTACATGCTAAATATGCTGAATACACTGAGAGGGAAATCTGCATATGGCATATATAGTTGGAAGATAATTAGAACATTTAAAATTGATATTCAGAAACTTGAGTGCACAAAGATGCAAATATTTTAAGTATATGTTTTTTGAATTTGAATCCACATATAAAGAAAACAAATATGTTGCCAGTTTCCAACTACTTACAGTGCCAACCAGTTCAGGCATGTGCTAACTTGTAAGTCAGTTTTACTAGTGCATGTTGCTTTGCATACAAGTTTTGTGCTAAATGAGATTCTATTGCACAGGCACCATAATGAAGAGCTATTTGCCGTACCTGTCATATCCACTATTTCATGCTTACTGTTGATTGTGGTTATCTTTATTTTGTTGTTGTTCTGAAAAGCAAATGTTTCGGATAAATGTCGGAAAATGCTGTTTTAATTGAGCCATTCATTTGCAACAAATGAAGAATAAAGAATACATATTGCAAAATACACTTAAAAAGCTGACATCTGTCTCGCTGAATGGAATTGTATAAAAAAGAAAAGGTATGAATGGCATGAAAATCGTTCCTAGCAGTGAACTGCTCATATAAGCAGAATATGAAGCCTAGATATTTTGTTTACTAAAAAGTAAATGTAGGAAGAAAACCCACAATTTTGCTTGTTCTGTGAACTTCATGTTTTTCAGCACTATTTACTGCTGTTCTCTGAAAGTGACAGATCCATGCAATCTGCCTTGTCCTATTGTACATAGCTTCCAAACGCCTCCGGAATTGAGCGAGACCTCCATAACTTATCACGATGTCTGTGGGGCTGCTCATGTGTTGAGCTGATTGAATCACCGATTTTTTAGTTTGGGGTCAATCCAAAAAAAAAAATCTGTATTTTTCAAAACTAAGCTGACTTTTTCCCCATTTTTTTCTCCCAAAACAAAAACGAAAAATAAATAAATAAATAATCATTTTGGATCAAAAACCACCTGAAATTAAATGAAAAAACCAAACCAAAACAATTTTTCCACGGATTTCATTGTGGCGTGGGTTTTGATCCCAAATCATTGATTAGGTATTTATTTATTGGTTTTAATTTTTGAGGTGTTTCCCCTTTAAAAAAAAATAAATGAGACATCATTTTAAAACAAAAAAATTCCTTTCAAAATGGTTGAAATGCTCAGTTTTAACTTTTTTTGAGAGAAAAATCCATTTTTTTGGCTGAAACTATTTGGCAAATTTGACCTGAATTTGCAAACAGTTTTCATGCCCCAAAAAATGCACTTGGGGGCAAATTTACTATTTGCCATGGAAATTTTGTGCAGCTCTATGTATGTGCTCAAAGTTAAGCATGTGCTTTGAAAGTGTTTGCAGAATTGGGGATAGTTAGTCTCCCTCACAGTGGTTTCTGCTTTGCAGATCAAAGAGCATTGTACTCAGACTATGTCCAATATCACAGAAAAATTAACCGGTTCAGAAAATCCCTCCAAGCTTTTTGTCCATGCTGGTATCAGTCTTTTGATTAATTTTGCATAAAAAATCTGCCACCCATTGGTAAATGTTCTCTCTTCTTTTCGTTAAATGTGTTGACAGCTTGGTTGGGATTTATTCTGAGCTGCTGAAGGGAGTGGACTATGTATCTACTTGTACAATGTAGCGCATTACTTAGATTGTAAATTCTTAATGTCCAGAGCCATCTTTGAGTTTTGTGTTTGTACAGCACCTAGCGCAATGAGATCCTGGTCCAAGACTGGGGCTCCTACATGCTATCACAAAGCAAATAATAAAAATAAATAATTAATAATATCCGGGGTAATGGCGAAGTAGAACAATCATCCAAGAATGCAAACGTCATAGGTTGGGATTTTCAGTGACGTTTGGCCACCTCACTCCCTTAGGAATTCCCAGGCAGAGGTCTTATGAGGATTGTGAATGGATTTGGCTTGGTTTCAACTCCCTTCGCAACACAGCACACAGATCCTGATATAGGGCTTGATCCTGAACCAATGACGTTCGGGGATTTCAGTGACGCTGCACATGTGTTTAAAGTGCAGCATGTGTTTAAGTGCTTCACTGAATTAGGTCCTAGTTTCCAAACTCAACCCCCAGTCCTGGGGTTTGGCTTTGCTGGTGACTCAAAAATAGAGCTGGTCAAAAACCGGTGAAAATTTTTGCAAAAATAATTGTTCCTTTTTTTTTCGTCTCTCCTCCCCCAGAAAAATCAAGATTTGAAATTGTTCAAGCAACTTCATTCAAAGCCAACCTCAGCCTGACCTTCTTCCCAAGCATGGTTATTCATAGGATTTCCCCCAAGACTTCAAATGTCCAAATTCTCTCTGGACCCACGTGCCAATTTGCCTCAGCTGTAATCACCCCGAAAAATAGATATACAATTTTAGCACCTGAAGCTAGAGTGCCGCAGCAGATGAATCCAATAGGGTTCTTAGTGTCTGAATCCCTATGACAATTAGGTTTAAACAGAAAAATAGACTTTGAGACCTACAGTTTCGGGGGAGTAAGGTGCAGGGCAGGGAGCAGATTATGACTCTAAGGGAATGTCTGCTCTGGAGCTGGAAAGTAAAATTTTCAGCTGTTAGACATACTCGCGCTAGCTCTGATCAACTAGCATGTGGCACAAGTACGTCTCTCTTCTCGGGCTGGAATTTACACCTTCTTCTAGCTCTAGTATAGACCTATCCTTAAAATCACAGTCTGGTTCCTGCTTCCCATTCTGTGCTGGCTTCGTCTGCCAAGGCTCCACCTACTCCCAATCCCTGCCTGCCAACTCCTATCCCAGAGCGGGAGTAGAAGCCCAGTAGCAGCTGTTCCCTTCTATGCAGACTCCAGTGCTGCAGGTTGTCTAGTGCTGAGGCACAAGGGATGTACTCCCCTGTACATGTGTAACCCACACATCTCCTTGGGTGTGGGGTTCTGTCCCATCTAGTGGCACTGAGACCACTTAAAGAGAGAGAGTTAAATGAGTCTGCTCTATAGCCTTAGCTAAGAGCCAGTTGGCTTTTAGCTCATGCACTAAGCTCCAGAGGTCTCCGGTTCAATCCCACCCGCCGATGACCAGGGTCTGTCAGCGTTACACATGCATCCGTTACAGAGCGTGAAGATGCGGTTGGAGAATCATTTGAAATCTGCAAGGTCATTTATCAGCCTTCTTCTGCCTCCTATCCTGTTCATTAGCGATGCCTACACGGACTCGCAGGCTCTCAGATGTCAAGGGCGCCCCTCCGCATGGAGTGTGGATGAGACCAAAATCTAAGGGACAGATTGGGGGACACTTGCTCACGGTGTTGACCAAGCACTTGCCCAGCTGACTTCAGTGGGCCAACTCAGGTGAGTAACTCCCCATCTGAGAGAGTAAGGGCTTCACATTCTGGCCCTATTTAAACAAACTCATTTGAAATGAATCTGGCTAGTCCAAGCTTCTTGTCCCCAGCTGTGGCCAATAACTGATGCCTCAGAAGAAAGTTTGAAAACCTTTGTAATCCGTCATTTTGGCAATGCTAATCACAGGGGATTCCTCCAGGAAGGTAATCAGCTTGGGCCTGGAATCGTGAGGTCTGAGTCTCCTTATAACACTGCCTCAAAAATCATCCGTGGAGTAACTCCCTTGACTTCAGGGGTGTTATCACCAGAGAGAAACTTGGACCATCACAGCTTCCGCTGTTCCAGAGAGCCAGCAAATGAGCCATTCCTTTTTAAAACATCCATTCTACAGGCCAAATGAATCTCTGGTGCAGCCTACTGCAGCCACGTTAAGCAATGTAAAGAAAGAGGTGTTTGGAAGTCCCTGGCTTAGAATCCAGTTGCCAGCATTCACTTGAAAGGAGGCTGTCTGCTTTTATTGATATGCAGCTGTGATTCCATCTTTGCTGTATTGAAACTTTCCATATAAATATGAAACGATGCGATTATAGTATTTGTATAACACAAGCTGTGGGGATAGTATTCTAGTGCCATAGTCAAGTTTAATATATTTTAGATTTGTTACACATTGGTACATGTTACATATCATATCAGAAGGAAAAGCCTAAAGGAATTAAAATACATCTGAGGCAGGGACCCCACCGCCAACCCATTTAAAGCACCACCAGCACTGACCGAAGTTGTAAGGTTTAATCCCTGAGGGTGCTGCTAGGAGGCCTCGTGGAGGAGGACATGCTTGCAGTTAAAGCACAGAGCCTGGCCCCATTGAAGTCCATTGCAAAACTTCCATAGTCTTCAATGGAGCCACTATTTTCTTCCTTGGGAAAAATAACGCATTCTGTGCTGTTGGACCCATCACTTTCCCCCTTTGTGCCTCAGTTTCCTCAGGGACAAAAGGAGGAAAACGACACCTATCCCATTAATGTTAATGAGCTCCTCACACGGGGGAAAGCGTTGGACAAATCAACATATCTAGCTGCTCCATTGCACAGAGGAAGTGCTTATGCTGCCTCCATCACCATAGGGATGTATTATTACCCCCACTTTACAGGGGAAACTGAGATAGAGACCTAGGGTCTGTTTTTTCAGGGTGGGTGCTGAGCACCTGCAGCTCCCCTGAACTTCAGCTGGAGCTCTGGGTACTCAGCACCTCTGAAAATCAGGCCCCTCGGATATGTCCACCCTGATAAAAGACCCGCAGTTGGCCCACATCCGTTCACTGGGGCTTGGGCTGCAGGGCTACAGAAATGCGGTGCAGAGCTCAGGGTCAGGTTGGTGCCGGGGCTCTGAGACCCCCGCGAAGGGGGAGGGTCCCTGAGCCCAAATGTCTACACTTCAATTTTATAGCCTGGCAGCCTGAGCCGAGTCAGCTGGCGTGGGCCAGCCACAGGTATTTTATTGCAGTGCAGACATTCCCTGAGTGACTTCTCCAAGGTTACACTGGAAACCTGTGGCAGAGCTTGGAAATCACCCCAGCTCTCCTGAGCCATAGGCCAGCGCCTTAGCCCCAGGACCATCCTTCTTCTACAGCGGCCAAACGCTACAGGCCAGATTTTGCAAGCCTTATTTATGTTAGCGAGCGCTTATGCTGCGAGTAGGCTTCCTGATGTCAATGGGACTGCTCATATCCTCAAGGTAAGGGGGACAGAATCTGACAGTATATTAACATCACTGGAAGCGCTAGCGTTGTGCGTCATTACTGTACACTGCTCCAGTGTTGTCTTTTCTATTGACTTTGTGTCCCTTCAAAGGATCATTTGGATCTGCCCAGAGTCATGTCAACTGCCAAGTGAAGTGACTCCTAATAAGAAGAGATTCTGAAGCTACTTAGCAGGAAATTACTGTACATGAGGTTGCTAAGCAATGTCAGAGTGTCAGTGAACACCCAAGATAATGCTTCTGCAATCTGAAAACAGGGGAGGGGCTGGAAGGGGGCTGTTTGGTGGCTTTTTAATTTTGCATGGAGTTGTGACTTCTGAATCCAAGCAAACAATATGCTTTCTATAATCATGTCTAATGCAACAATTATTGGCTTTGAGAAATGTAGCTCTCCCCAGAGATCAGCAGAAAGGAAGAGCGGAGTCAGGAGAAGGGCAGCAGGGGGCAAGAAGGAAGGAAAGCAAATGGAGAAAAAGGAAGGAGGATGAGGAGATATTGATTCAAAGAGAATAACACGAAGAAGAGAGAGAAAAATAAAAAGGCGCCGAAAGAGAGACAGTGGGGGAAAGAGAACCACAAAGTAGTAAAGAGGATTTAGGCAAGTTTCCAAATTTATAATTAGAGGAATGTGAAATGGAGACATTAGAATACAGAACAGGCTAGACCTAATGCACCATAGATTTGTCTTTATTTAGAAATCTATTGAAGCTAATGGCATTTTTGCCATTAGCTTTGAGGACGGAGGGTTGGGACTTTGTTTTAGCAAGAAAAGCCCTTGAACCTCCTAGACTCCTGGCAACCATGGGTCTGAATCCCAACAGGGTCAACTGAGCCCTGCACCCTTCTGTGGTAGATATAGTGGGCTAGATCCTCAGCTGGTGTAAAACAGCATAGTTCCATTGACTTCACTGAGCAGGCCCAGTGAGTTCGGTGCAGTTCACTAGTGGGGAGGGATGCTAGCACTCCAGAGATTCAGTATATTGGTGTGGAAATTAAATACCCCATGGCATTTTTTTACCCCCTTGATTCCCTCTCTTCATCTCCACAGCACTGTGCTGGTCCCGGCTGCTAGCTGCTGCCCTTCTCCCCCAGAAGTGGCTGCATTTCAGTGATCCCTCTATGCATTGAAGGTATCGTATTGATGTACACTATTGTTTTGTACATTCCATCCTGAACAGGCAGAATCTGGAGATCTCAGGGTGAACAGTGCCATCTATCCCTTTAAGAATAAGGCAGGCTCCCAGCTCCCAAGGAAAATGCATTGCAGAAGCTGTAAAATCCTGCCACTGTTTACTGGGACAATCCATTTGTCACAATGAAACCAAAGCCAATCTGAGATGGACTGCACGCATAGACTCTGCTACTCGCTGGGGGTGATGCAGAGTTTAAAGGCTGGACCGAGGTGTGCTGCATGTTGAAACAGCAGCAAAGTGCAGCACTCCCGTTCAGACCTAGTAAGTTGTAGACTCTCTGTGTTCAGATCTAGTAAGTTGTCAGAAATTAAAAACTGACTTCATTGGTTTAGAGGGCTTGAAAGACTGGGAGCTTTGCTAGCATGATCCAGTCGGTGTATGTGATAAAGCATCTTTCATGGTATTTGATTATTATTATTGACATAGTCTAAATATTCCCAAGGGAATCTGCTTTCTGCTAAGGTAGAGAGCTGGAATCTGTGGGCCTGACGCTGAACCTATTAACGTCCATGGAAAAGCTTTCAGTGACTTCAAGGGGAAGAGGAGCAGACACTTCGTTGGCCTATTATTTAGTGCTCTTTCTTCGTCATGTCAGGTGAAATTTCATCCCCTGCGCGGAGTCTGCCCAATGCTTACACAGACTTTAAGTAGGAGAGCAGGGGCATAGGCCTTGGCAGGCCCTCGGCATGGGAGTGAATTTCAACCCACAGTTGGCTTGAACAAACTGCAGCAGAGAGAACCAAATGGGCTAGGGTGACCAGATGTCCCGATTTTATAGGGACCGTCCCGATTTTTGGGTCTTTTTCTTATATAGGCTCCTATTATCCCCCACCCCCGTCCCGATTTGTCACATTTGCTGTCTGGTCACCCTAGGGCAGCCAGTAGGTGGTGAGAGCCTTGGAGCCAGTGGCCTAGGAGGTAGAGAAGATGGGAGCTGTGACACTCACAAGCTCATCCCCTAACCAAGAACTGAAATGGCAACAGTGTTCCCATCAGCCAGGAATGAGGCCTGCAGCCCTGTAGAAATGCTATTGACAGGGAGAGGAGCCAAAGAGTAAGGAGATGTTACTTGCTTAAAAGTGCTTGGGCCCTGGCCCTGGTGGTGCCTCCCTGGCTCCACGGTCTATGTCCTTGGATGAGAAATGAAAATGGATGGAAAAGTACAGGGAGGCCGCTCCAGCAGGCAGGAAACTTCCCATTTACATCAGCGGGCTTTGGCTCAGGCCATATATTTTGGGTGCCCGATGGTTTTGTAACTGTTCCTCTCGCTAAAGAAGGGCAGACCTGAACAGGGAGGGATGTGTGCAGCCGTTCAGAGCACTGTCTGTGAGTTGTCAGTGCTCAGGGCCCTGACACTGAAGAGTGGAAAAGAAAGCAGCTCCTAGGCCGAGAGTGATGCTGAAAAGACCCTTTAAGAGTTTAGCCTGGAGCAAGTATCTCTTGCCCTGCAAGAATTTAAATTATTAAAATTAATTTGTACATGTGCATCAGAAACATGGATGGTTCGTTTTGTCTAGAGAGAGAAAACAGAAGCTGTTAAATCTAAGTGAGAGGCCACCCCATGTTCTGATTTAAGTTACTCTCCCTCTGGGAGAGTCAAATCCTGTTTCTTCTTTCCTCCCCTCTGCACCCCACACAGGCATACCCTCTGTAAACAGCTGGCTTTGGAAATGAACCACTGGGATGTTTGAAAGGTACTGCACAGATCTTCCTTTTCTAGCAGGCTCTTTCCTTTGTATATTAATCTTTTCAGCTGAAGATCCCAAAGGAAAGTCAGCAACATTCTCCTCCTTTTTACAGATGGGAAACTAAGGCACAGAGCAGGGAAGTGATTTGCCCACGGTCACCCACCAGGCCAGTAGCAGAGCCAGGGCTGGAATGCGGGGTGGCCTGACTGCCAGCTCGGTACCCTCACCGCTGGACTATTCCACCTCCCAAGAAATTATATGATTGCTTTTATCTGATAGGTAACAAGGCAACTCATTATTTACTAATAAGCACAGACTCCATGATCAATGTTGTAGGTGGCATAAAAATAAGACCTTGCATACCTGTCACTGAACATTGTGCTATCGTGGTGTCTCTCTCTGATCAGATACAGGGATAGATATGGGTTTTATATGGTGCTTCTCTAATCCACCCCCCTTCCTCCATGGAATCTTTGCTCTGCACAATACCCAGTGGGACAAACGCCCCAAACAAACATTACTTTTCATTATTACTAGGACAGCACATAGATTCACCAACCCAGATTGGGGCCCCACTGCGCTAGGTGCTGCACAAACCCCCAGGAAGACACAGCTCCTGCCCCAAAGATCTCTCAGTCTGCAGAGACAAGACAGACCAAGGAAGAAACAGGTGCATGGAGGTATGAAGAGCCTGGGCCCCAGTCCTCTGAGGCCAAGGGCAAGACAATTGCAGTGGGTCTTGGATCCCATGACTTGCCCAAGGTCACACAGGAAGCCTGTATGGGCACCAGGACCTGAACTCAGATCTCCTCAGCCCTTAACCCCCAGCCAAGTGCAGCCTGATCTTTCCTCCCCCTCAGTGCAGAGAAGTTGCTAGGGGGTGTTTCTCTTTCGGGCTAAAGGCCCTGCCGGAGGGGACGGACCCTCCTGGGGAGCTGCCCCGGGGCAGCGTCTGCTCAGAGCAAGGGGAGGCGGAGAAGCCGGCCGGGCTCGGGGGCGCTCTATTGCCGCGGCTGCAACGAGGAAGCCGCTGCTGGCGGTGCAGGATCGCAAAAGCCCCGCCGTCCCCCCGGCCGGTCCCGCGTCTCCCCCCCGGGCTGCGCGGCCGCAGCGCCCCCCCCGGCAGCCCCCGCTCCCTCCCGCGCGGGGTCCCCCCCTCCGCCGTGCTCCTGAGCCCCGCCCCTTCCCCGGGAGCCGCTCCGCCCCTCCTCCCTGCGAGCCGGCCGGGCTGGGGCTGCGGGCAGAGGCGGCCGGGCTGCTGGCGGGGGCGGCTGGCGTGTGGCCGCTGCGCTGCCCCGGGGAGGGAGGCGCGGAGCCGCGGGGCCCGAAGCAACTTCCCCTCTCCCCGGAGCCCGGCTCCGGCTGCTGCTGCGCGGGGGAAGCGCCCGGGCTGGAGAGCGGCGGGAGCCGGGAAAGTTGGAGCCCGGGGAGGAGGCGGCTGCGCGCTCGGATGCCGCCCGCCGCCTCGGTGCCCCCGCAGATCGCCGGAGCCCGGCGTCGGCTCCTGCCCTGGGAGCGGCAGCGGGAGGCGGCGCGGGACTAGGAGGGATGCTGCTGTGGACCGTGGCCACCAGGCAGAGTGGGGTTTCCCGGGAAATGTTTCTGACCATCGCCGTCTGGCTGGCTTGGCAGGAAACCTCCGCGGCGCCGACCCCTACGGCCGATGACCTGAACCTGGGAGTTGTAAGTTGCAGCCACACCGGGTCCCCGTCGTTTCACGGTGCAGCCTGGGCGTCCATCCCTCCATCCTCCCCCCAAAGCCCGGCGCGTTCTCGCATGCTGGAAGGGGGCAGAGGAGGGATTGTCTTGCCTTGGGGCGGGGGTGGTCCAGTGAGGGTTAAACCGCCTCTTGGGGAATAGGCTGCTTATTCTCTGGAGCAACCATTGTACCATGGAGCTGAGACTCGCTTCTGTTTCCCGGGAGGATGGAGCCTGGTGCTGGGGAGGGACGGTGGTTAGCTTGGGGCTGGAGGAGCAGCGTTGCTTTTCCCCCATGGAAGGGCTCTCCATGGCTGTTGGAGCTTGGGGATCACGGTGCAGCTTGCCAAACAAGCTCCTTTGCTGCCTCTCTCTTCAGAAGCTGCAAAGGAAACCGGGTCCCCCCCCACCCCCCGCCTTAAATCTGGAAGCTGAAATCCATCACCTGTTTCCAGTTTCTGTGCCCCGCAGATTTATTAGTCCATTAATAATAGTAGCCTGCACGGAATTTTGAAAGCAACGTATTACTAAGATTGACATTGGACTCTCCGGTTCTTTAAGGAGAGGCTGTTCTGGCTTGGAATTAAAATATGTAAATAAACTCCAACCACCAAATAACAATCCTGAAAATAGCAACAGAGGGTCCTGTGGCACCTTTAAGACTAACAGAAGTATTGGGAGCATAAGCTTTCGTGGGTAAGAACCTCACTTCTTCAGATGCAAGACTGAAAATATGTATTCTGAGTAGGAAACGCTCCAGCAGGCTGAATCTCTGTGGAGACCGCTTATGCGTCTCAATGGGTCCTACTACAAATCAGATCCAAACAGAGGATCTGGTTGAAATAAGCTATCAAAATACATGCTGGTTTTTGCAGCCACGCTTCCTGTGCTATGATCTGTCCCAGGGACTTGCTCTGTTTCAGTGGTACAGCTAGGAACCCAAAGCTCTTTAGTGGCAGGCTGGGAACTGCCCCTGCTTGATCGCTGTGCTGGCACTTCCATGGCAACTTAACATTACACCCTCTAAAGAGAGAGCCAGACTTTTCTCTTGAAGAAAGAAAAGTTTATTGTGCAAGATGCTAGCCTGGGCTCTGTAAAAGAAGGCACATCTCAAAGAACGAAAAAAGCCACACGGCTGGATTCGTTCCAGATTGGTGTTAGCAAAGTTAGGACTTAGGTCAGGATTCAGTGATAGATCCTAGAATTGGATCGTACCCTCCAGCTTTAGGAAATTCAGTGACTGTCGTGTCGAGATGCTACCTCACTCCTGGGCACAGCTGCCAGGAGGGGGCGAGGGGAACCTTTCAGCATAGCAGGTCTTTCACAGGGTTGGTTTAAACAAAACCGTATACCAGGAACTTCATGATCATTGTTATTTGCTGTAAAGCCAGGTGTTGTGATGGAATCACAGTCCAGGCATTACTGGTGGCTACTTCTGAGCACCTGTTTTATGATCCAGAAGGGATTTGTTCACATCAATTCCTCGAACAAGAGCCACCCAGAAAGCATGTGTGAAAGCAAAGTGCTGCTGCACAATCATTGTGCATTAACGGTCACCTCTACCCAAGTGCTAAAGCTGAACTGAATATTTAATGTAAGTGGCAGATGGGTGGGTACTGCATCCCGAGAGAGCTAAATCAAATGTTCTGTAAACTAGTCAACCTGATTTTTCCCCCTGCTACGGTATGTGTCACATGGAGCTCTTAAGAGTTAAACATTGTGAGAGAGAGCTGCTACGCTTAACATGGCTTAATACTTATTATGGCTGCGTTTAAACCTCTGAGGTTTACTTGTTTGCAGCTGATCTTGGATTGAAAACCATCTACAAAGTGCATTCAAGAACAAGATGCCTTGTGTGTAAATAGAAATTCACTCTCCTTGAGTCAGTGTCTCTGACCCATTAGAATTCATTTAGTGATGCTGCAATCCAGTGCCTGTGACATTCAGACTGCTTCGTGGCAGTGAATTGTGGGATCCCCGCGGACACAGGGTGTGCATAGATGTGATGTGATGACAGCCCCCTCAGATGGGACAAATTATTGGGTACTACGCTTTTTAAAAACAATCCTCAGTTAAGCAGGGGAACATCCACTAGATGATCTAAAATGGGTCTCTTTCTGACTTCTCCCCTCCAATGTGTGTGCAGCTCCCATGGCCAGTTGTGCATGTGTGGCGGATCAGTCTAGTCTCCTTGGTTTTGCATCGCTGATGGAATTAAGCAGAAGTCTGACTATAAAGACGGCTTTTGTTTATTCCCAGTAATCAGCAGCAAGGAGAAGACAGTTCTTCAGGGGGTTGTCAGGAAAACCCCCCTGTTTGAAGTAGACACTTTAGGAAGATTTATTTGATATCCACTCTATGCAGCAAATAAGAAATTAAGGGTCTATGAGGCATTTCGACCAAATATTTGAAAATGAGGAAACATGAAACCATGGCAATAGAAAGCACCACTAACCTTTGACAAATCCCCTCCCCCCTTGCCTCCCCCAGCAACTCTCTGCAGTAAATACAGCACGGTGTCGACAGAGGTGTGCCGTTTGAATTGATTTTTCCCTCCTCTGCAAATTGTAGCTAAAAAGGCTTTTCCAGGCGGACAAAGGCACAGAGAACCAAATTGTGAAGCTGAGTGGGATGCGCCAATCTAGTGCTGCTATACAAAGCAGGGGCCAGATTAAACTTCAGCAAAATCAAAGAAGGCTATAATTCAAAGGCAGAGCTTGCTAGAGTACTGTCCACAGCAGTATGATATCGATTGATGTTTACCACTGGAATATCCTGCCCTATGCATGAATCTAGCTTGGTTGCTACGTATTTTTATTCTTCTTCTTCTCTGTTAGCTAACCTCACAAAGAGAGGGAGGAAAGAATGAGGAATTGAAATTGTCCTTCAATATGAAGAGATTGTTTCTGAAGTTTGACACTGATCATTTTGACCTGCCCCACCTTTTTAAATATATAAAAAAGAAGACCGTATCTGATGCAGTGTCTAAAGCACAGTTTATATATTAATTACTCACGGCTCTGTGATCATTTGACTTGAGATCCTCTGGCATCACACATGCAAAAAGGTTACGTATGTCAGAAGTAAAGTGGGTACCAAGATTTTCTTTTACTTCAGGGGGCTTTGAATCAGGCACTAAGAGAGAGATGTCTGCAGACCTTGATTTCCATGAAGGCCAGCTCGGTAAACCTGTATGCTAAGGGGGTTGACCTGGAGACATATTGCAGATCCTGCTGTTTTAACAATTCGGCGCTTGCTGTTAAAAGCCAGCTCCTGGCAGCTGGGCCGTGTTATGATGTGCTGTGGATGCTGGAAAGTCGTCACAGAAGCTGTCTGCTGGGACAATCTGTGTATCAAGTTAGGGCAAAACATGAGTGCCTTTGAACTGGATTGATGTCCAAACAGAGCACGGTTTGCAATATCCAAACTGGCAGCGGGGGCTGCTGCAGCGACTGTGATGTCCCTAGGGTGTGTATGAGGGACCTGCTACCGGGCGACACATTAAACGGGAGTTCCAGCAACGCTGTTAGGTTTGCAGACGCTCCCTTCTCCCAAAATCTAGAGTCGTGTCCCAAGGGGCCATCTGTTATGTCGGATGCTCCGCTTTGCAGCTGGCTCATGTGCTGGCTGCACTACCTTGTCTATGGAAAGAGTTTTCTCTCTTTGCTGTACATTCAATGTCATCCTGTGTTGTTTCCAGGGAATTTGTTCCAGGGGCAATGTAGACATTTGCATTCATTAACTGAGGCCATGGACTAACCGTCCTCCTCCTACTACTCTCCTCCCTCCATCCCCACCAAATGTTCCTTTGTTCTCATGGCAGGCAGGACTCCTGTTGCCTTTGTTCCTGCTTTCCAGCTGAAAGACACTTATGGGCATAGAGCTCTTCCAGCCAGCGGGGCTCTAATGGGTACACAGGTTTCTCTGTGGATGAGCTGAAGAATGGGTAGGGGGAAGGAGAGGGAGTTCCTACAGGGACGGGGTGAACTAGCATTCGGTGCAGTGCATTCCTCCCGCACTGTTTTCAAAGCAAAATCTGCATCAGAGTGCATGGGAAGAAAGGGGCTGGCTCTTTGTCTCTGAAAGGACCCGTCTGACTTCAGAGCTGCTCAGGCAGATCGCACAGCAGCAGCAATTCTGTGGCTTTCACCGTCCGACATCATCCTTCCCTTCTTTTGCCAAGCATCTCTCTCCCCGCTGCCTCCCACGGCAGATACAGGCTTTGCCATGCTGTTGCATTTAAATGCAGGTTAAAGGCGGCAGTGTCACCACGGCACATTCATTTTACGGCCCAAAGCTCGAGATGATTAGTCATTAAACAAAAAATAAAACCCAGCCCCTAGTACCGAAATAGGCTATAGTTCATGTTAGAAGAAATCAACATCCTCCTGATCTGCTGTCGCTGCTAATGGGAAAATACATGCAAGTTAGGGCTCCATCCTGAACTGGCAAATCTTCCTGGACAAAACCTCTGGGAGAGCCAAATCAATAATGCGATCAGTCTGACAGCATATTGGGAAAGAGCTTTGCTTGGCCTCCCCTATCATTGTAATTCCTTATTTTCTTTGACCAGTCTTTGGGTGAGACTCTGACAGTTTGTCTAGCTGTGATGATTTAGTATAACAGAAAAGGAATTTCTGAGATCGGGATAAACCCTGCATGCAGGGAATCATTCTTTTGGGAAATCTGGAGACGATCTACTGATCAGGGCAAGACTTGTCCACATAACATGATTGAGGGGGTGGCCGTATATTTATTTATTTTATATTATTATTATTTTGAGAGAGTGTGTTCCTGCTTGTTGATTGCCAGTGACAGGGTTGAGTTCTTCATATCAGCTGACATATTATTTCATTCCAGGTTCCAAGTATTTCTGCGAAGAATGTTAGGTTTCCATGTAAGAATATAGACACTGGCTACATCTTAAGGTTCCTCTTGAAGCCAAGGTACAATGCAGACTACATTAGCTTGACAAAGGGTTGGCTGGGAGCTTTCCAGCAGACCGGCTCCTGTGAAAGCATTTAATCTGGTATTAACACTCTGCCTGGTTAGAACTGCTACTTCCTTTTTAAATTTGAGACCATCCGCCCCCAGATTCTGTAATGCAATTTAGTCCTGTGCTCAGTCGCTATTGTGGGCCCGGCAGTTTGAATTACTGGTGGTAGTTAAGCTAAATTACTCAATATAATGAGACTCTGCTTTTAGTGATGGTTCCAAGCCAGTGCGTGGAGCCGTGGTGTTGGCAGCTTTCCAGCAGTTCTGGTGAAGGGATCTTGATGGGTATTCATTAGACTCACCCCCTCCCCCGGCCGTCTCTCTCTCTCTCCTTTATTTTTGGACTCGAGCATTGAATGTGAAACACCGAGGGCCAAATCTGGAGGCCGTGTGTGAAGTGGTGTAAGTGCTGCCTTGGCCAGCCGCACCTAAGGGAGTCTGGGTAGTGAGTCTGACACATGGAAGGGCTGGAGGAGACCGGCACAGTAGGAAAATCAGCCAACAGGAAGTGTAAGTTAAAATAGACCCCACCTGATTCTTCCCAGCACACAGTGCTATTAACTTATGCTTTGCTCTGCCCCTTTGGATTGTAAATTCTACCACCGTAGGTCCACTTGTGCATGTGTAACTGACACCACCTTACACGTCGCCTCTGAATCTGTCCCCGGGCTCCTTGGAGTCACAGGGTTAAAATCCCACCAGGGTCCAGGCAGTTTTCCCCCAGTGGAGATAATTCCATTCCTGTGTGTGTGTGTGCAGAGGAGACTTTTGGATAAGCCCTCACCAGCCAATGTCCGGCTTGCGTTGTGTGGTATGGTGTGGATAATCCCCCGTCCCTTTTAATAAGAGGTGGGCTTTGCACTGGCTTCCCTGGCTAACATTTCCTTTTCTTTCTCTGCTCTGCATAACTTGGTGGCTGCATGTCTGCGGGCTTGTCCATACAAGTGTGTTCACTTTTCCTAACGTGCTCTGGGAAACTGCTGTATCCATGTCAGTTGTTATTTTAATTAGAAAGCGATCTGGCTCCTTTGTCATTCTCCCTCATTAAATTGTAATTTAATGTGGAAAGTGAGTGTGTAAAATACAGCACCTTCTGACTCAGCCGATCTCCATCCCCTATCGTCAGAGGCAGATCTTGCAGAGCCAGCACAGCTGAGAGAATCCTATAACACCTTGCACATCATCTACAGTACTGATAACTCCGCTCCAGTTAATTACACCTCTGCCAACTCATTAAAGGGCATGAATTTGGCACAGGTATGACTGAGGGTGAAAATGGGATTGCATGGCTGTAACTGAAGTCCTGGCTTGGCCTGCAGCTGCGTTATTACTGGTGAGGCTACATGAGAGATTGTGCGTCATCAACAAGATGCCTTCTTTATTTCCAGTCTCTTACACATTTACAGCAGGGACTGGGGTTGTACAGCTTTCGTGGAGGGCGTAATTTGGCCTGCAAAGCCTTTATTTCTGGTGATGCTGCAGGAAATGAAAGGTACCCAGATTGACTCTCAGATTCCAGATTGACTTCACAGGGCTGGCATTAGCAAAAAAAACCCCTTACTTGTAAAGTAAGAACATCTGGTGCTCGAGTCACAGAGAGATGGGAAACGTGGGGCACCACTGTGCCATCTGGGTTTAAAAAGTCACTTTTTAGAGTAGAGCTGCACTTAAAAGTGAAAGATTTGGAAGATCAGAAAACAATCCAAGGTCTGGCAGTAACCGTTTTCCTGCAAATGCTTTCTTTAATCAAAATCACTTTAAATGGGTAGATTTGGGAGTTTCAGAAGCTCTTCCTGTGCATCTGTCTGTGTGTTCTTTGTCCCAGTTTTTTATGAGGATTGTCTCTGATTTCTGGGTCAGAGAATTAAGAGATTTGATTTTTTTTTTATATATATATATAAAAAGAAAAACACACAAAGTTAACCCCAGTGAGAAACAAATGGTTTAGCACAGAAGTGTTGGGGTCAGGAGAAGAAACCACTGAAGTCAAACAGGATTGGAGAGTTTTAAATGAATGTAGTGTGACATTGTATTTGATGACATTTCTGTTCAGGGTAGAGACCTGGGATGGAAAACAAGGGGTAAATATTGAAGTTCACCAAGGAACGCAGTCTTCGGGTGAGACTCTGACAGTTTGACTAACTGTGATGATTTAGTATAATAGAAGAGGAATTTCTGAGATCGGGATAAACCCTGTATGCAGGGAATCATTCTTCTGAGAAATATGGAGATGATCTACTGATCAGGACAAGACCTGTCCAAATAACATGATTGAGGGGGTGGCAGTATATTTATTTATTTTATATTATTATTATTTTGAGAGAGTGTGTTCCTGCTTGTTGACTGCCAGTGACAGGGTTGAGTTCTTCATATCAGCTGACATATTATTTCATCCTGACAGTATTGATCTTTTGGGTATATGAAAGCAATCTTGTCAATGTCATGAGCCTTTGCTCGAAGGTGATGGACACGTCTAAGTTGTATCAGCTTGTCATGTAACGAGCTCACGATGACATCTCCTTTCTGTGTAACTCACAGCCATTGAAGAACATCTGACAACCCAGGCTTTCCATGACGCCGCATGCTCAATTTATTCTGCGCTCAGGCGTGTTTTACAAGACCACCTACAGCTGGGACCTAAACAGACCGGTTGCCACAGGAGATGAATTGCTAGTTTGATTAAATGTGGCTGGCTGGCGCTAGCAGATTTCCCCACATGAGGCAATTCTGCAGCTTCTTTTGAAGAAGCAAAGGGGCATCTGCAGGGGCTTGGGCTTTATAGTCAGCAAACGCCACTTGGTATCAAAGGTCGCTGGTACATAGGGCCTGGTACAGATCATTCTAACTTCTCTAACATGAAAGCATCACAGGCCATTTGGTGCAGGAAAGGATTCGGCCCGCTTGCATGGGGTTTAAACACCCTTTCTTGGTCTTTATTGTAAAACAGAAAGGTAAGTGGACAGACTGTCCAGCTTCTTCAAGACCCGAATACCAGGGCTTCCCAAAGTGCAATGCAAAGACCGGAGGCCTGGCTAGCTTCAGCTGAAGGCGTGAGAAAGCACTTGCAACTCCACCTGGAGTTTGGGGAGCTGTAGGTTCTTGGCCCCTCTCAGGATTTTCCCCTCTAGTGTGTTGGAGGGAGGATTTAATTTCCCTACAGCTGTCAGAGACAGCCCTGTCTGCAGATCAGACCAGACAACTGTGGCTTGCTCTCTAGACAGAGGAAGAGGGGTACCCCCCTTGTGTGGCCAGTTGCTTTCAGGGGTCTGAATATCCCGTCACTGGGGGATTAATAGTTTCTTACAGGGGATACTTCACCCCGAAGCCCCAGAGATGGCAAGTTGCCGGCAGATCAAAAATTAAGTTCAGAGGCTACTGCCACCTCTGGTTTGCTTAATGCACTACATTTCCCGGAGATTCCCAGTGCAGATCTGAGATAACACTGAGCCAAGTGAACTCTCTCCCTGCAATGCACTAGGCTGGGGTCTGAATGGGGTAAAGGAAGGGTGGAATAAGATGGGGAGAGGAGAGACGCATGCACGTCTCTTTTAAAGGAAGGTGCTGGGCACATTGGTCTGAAAAGTTATGCTCCTTAATAGGCAGCTCCAACTCGCTCCAAAATACGGGCACTCTAATGAATCAGACTTCACTGCTAGCTCTCAAGCTTTCATTGTATAGCTGCCAGTGGATCCGTCTTCAACGTCTCGTTCTCACTCAGCGGCAGGGATTCCAGTGAGGTGTAAAACGGGGGGGCTAACTACATACATTCAGGAGTTCAGTCCCTGCCATGGCAGCTGTTTAACAGCGCCCATCGGGACCACACCACCGTTTAGGACAAGACGGACAGCACGGCTACCTCGAACTGGAGGAGGAATGCAGAATGGAATTTCCCAAACTGTCATTTAGCCAGGACACTGATGCTAATATTTCCACTCATGCATTAACCAGTGGTCCCCAACCTTTTTCGTCTGGCGGGTGCCAGACGACGAGCCACGGAGGACCGTGGCGGCGGATGCGCATCCACCGAAATGCCGCCGACAAGCAGCAACGTCAATAGGTGTCGCCGCTGACAAGCAGCGTCATCCAGAGGCGTTGCCGCCGAAAATCGGCGGCATTTCAGCGGCGATGCATCTGGATGACCCTGCTTCTCGGTGGCATTTCGGCGGATGCTCGTCTGCCGGCCAGTACACGGGCGCACTTAGACGCCCCGGCGGGCGCCAGGTTGGGGACCCCTGCATTAAAGTGACGCGATTGGTGGAGAGTGTCGTGGCAGGTACTCTATTCCTGAATGCGTATGGTTACTAAAGTGCTTTGGGATCTCTCAGGGTGAAAGTTGCTATAGAAGTGTATGTTCTGATCAGTATTATGATGACTAGAGATGGATCCCAATCAAGCCCCCAAACCTAAATACCTTTGAAACATGAGGGCTTGAGGGTGGGATTTGGAGTCTAACTTCCTGTCTTGGTCCCTTCTCTTGACTATTATTGAACATGAGTAAAACAAACTGTGTCCCTGCCTGTGTAATACAATCAGACGAGCCCCCTTCCCACCAAATCTTCTGTGGGGACCAAATCAGCTCCTCTTGTTGAACACTTTCCAGAGCTCCCGGCAGCTGAATACATTCTGCTCTTTAGCCCATGAGTGGCTCGAAACTGGCCATTGTTCCGGGAGAACTCCCATTATTCCTGAAGATAACTGCGATATGCTCTCCAAAAGTTGTGCGTTTTGCTGGGACAGGGAATGGCTAACTCCTGCTGTAGAGCACTAGAATTGTTACTACACTGTTATGTTTGCTTGGGGGGGGCAGTGGTGGGATTTTAGTTTCCCTTCAGCACGTTTGGTTACAGAATGACAGTGGGTGAGGCAACTCGAGAAGCGTGTTTGCTTCTTTGATAAATTCTCTGCATTAAATTGGCTTTTATTTTGTGTTTATTTGTTCTGTTTTGCTGCTGATTTGTAAATTCCCCACACCAGACAGTCTGTACCATTCCACCCTTCATGTCACTGATGCACTTTTTTGTTCAAAAGCCAAACAAAGTAAATTGGGTTGGCAAAAGGGAAATCCCTGATAGAGGCGTCTGCGAGTCGACAGGATGTTTTGTGTAAAAACACAGCTAGGGAGACTGGTGGGGTTTGTATTTTAGACAGCATTTTATTAACACTGCAGCAATTTACACTTCAGACTTCCCCCAGGAGATTTCTGAGATAGACAACAGCCTGGTATTGCCATAATCAGCAATGAAATGCAAACCATCCTACTTCTTCCCCTTGCTTGGATACATGTCACACTTCAACCGAAGAATGATTAATGTGGCTGGTAATTTACTCATTTCTGGTACGCCCATCACTATAGTATCAAGGTTCAATCAGTGTCCTGCATAGTCTAGATAATTTAAAAGGGGGGAAAAGTGCTTTGCCAGTTGAGAGTTCCACGCAACACCCAAGAGGGACGGGCTCTTGGATTAAAGGCCTCCAAATACAGAAGTCTAAAGCGTCACCTCTCTCCGTATGTGAAATCCTGAGTGCCAAGCATGCTGCTTCAGAGAATGAGAGGAGTCATTGACCTGACAAACTGCTCTTCTCATTCTACATGTAATCCAAGTTTCCAGTATCTAGCTGTGTCTTCCAGCAAGCACTTAACCTTTAGAGGGCCCCTCCCGATGAAAGCATCTTGTTTAGAGGACGGTTCAATCCATCGCTAGACAAGTAGGCAGCTTTATACATTTTCTGCAAACCCCAGAACGACTGGCCGGTCCCAGCAGCCTATGTACCAATCAGTCACATCCCTGGAGCTAGAAAGCTTTCAAGGTGTATCATCTCCCTAACCCCACTGGGAGATCACGACAGTTTATTGTGTATATGAGGATTTAAACGATCAACGTATTGCATCTAGACAAAGTGAAACCCAAATGAGAGGTGGTTACTGTACATTCACTTTGCAGGATTATATATCTTGGCTATTTAGAATTTCTTCTCTTTCCCTCCTAAAGTCACAGGAGTGACTAGGTCCGTTTATGAGATAACAGTCGTCTGTTTTGTTGTTGTTTGTTGTGTTTTCATGGTTATTATAGGAGTAATAAAAATTACTCTAAACTAGCAAACTCCAATTGGTTTTGCTCAAGTTCATGTCTCTTAAAGCATCCAGGTCTGACTTTCAGAAGTACTAAGCACCTTCAGCTAAATCGTCAGTCAATGGCAACGGCAGGTGCTCTGCACCTCTGAAAGTCGGCCCATCCTCCCTTGAACCGTGTTAAGAAAAAATACAGTTTTGGGGAGCTGCTGCCAAGCTTCTGTTTAGGGCTGATTTCTAAGCATCAGAGAATAGGCCTGTGTAATAGAAACACTGACCTCACTGCGGGATCTGTGGCATGAGTTAACCTGCTGTGTTGAAGAATGATCTTAGGCACGTGTTCCATGCGGCAGGAAGAGTCCGTTCAAGCCGAGCAGCTGGGGAAACCAATACGACACACAAGGGAAACTGACCAAACACGTGACTAGCACTGAATCCCTCTTCACAGCGATGGGGCAGAACAGGGTGTGTGACCCCTAGTCCTGTGGATCGTTCCTGTAGGAGGGCCTGGCATCATGGAAATGGAGGGCTGGAAGGTGACCTCTAGTGCAGCCCCCTGTGCTGCGGCAAGACGAAGGAAACGGAGGCCCTTTCTGACAGGTGTGTGTCCAACCTGTTCTTAGAAACCTCCAGTGATGGGGAATCCCAGCCTCCCTTGGAAGCTTGCTGCAGTGCTTAACTACTTTTACAGTTAGAAAGTTTCTCCTAATATTCAACCTAAATCTTGCTTCGTGCCGATTAAGCCCATTACTTCTTGTCCTACCTTCAGTGGACAGGGAGAACAATTGATCATCGTCCTCTGTTTATCAGCCCTTTGCATATTTGAAGACTTATCAGGTTCCCCATCCCCAAGTTGTCTCTTCTCAAGACGAAACATGCCCTCAAGACAAGTTTTCTAAACCTTTTATTTTTGTGGCTCCCTTCTGGACTCACTCCAGTTTGTCCCCATCTTTCCTAAAGTGGGGTGCCCAGAGCTGGACACAGCACTCCAGCTGGGGCCTCACCTGCGCTGAATAAAGCAGGACAATTACCTCCCAGGTCTTACATCCAACACTCCTGTTAATACAACCCAGAGTGATATTAGCCTTTTTCGCAATTGCATCACATTGTTGACTGAGGTTCAATTTGTGATCCACCATAACCTACAGATCCTTTTCATCAGTACCACCACCTCACCGGTTAGTCTCCATTTTGTGGCTGTGCATTTGATTGTTCCTTCCTAAGCGAAGCACTTTGAACTTACCTTTATTACTGTACTATTTTGTGTGCATGTGGGTGTGATTTGGATAACTCTTCCCTTTTGGTTGCCATACATCCAAGCTGGAGTGCTATGACCCCTGATGCAACGGAGCTGGGCTTCCTGGCACACAGGTGATCTGGGCTCCCAAACCCTTGTGCAGTAGGGGCAGAGATGTGGTGGGAGGGGAATAGTCTCACAGTAAGTTAACAGACGTGTTTGATTAAGCTTGTGGTAAAGTGATGTCCTTATTGGAGCACTGTTGTGGGAACCTGTGTGCTGATGTCTGGTTTGCATTAAGTATATAGCAAGATTAAACCAGCTGCGTTTACCTTTTGCACACGTACGGATCAGTGGATTAAACACACACAAGTCTTGTGTAAATCCGTGCCAACCACTGCCGTCCACATGCTGTGTAAACACCATCTATTATGCTGAGCCATCTCTTTTAGGCTGCACTCCTCTGTTTGTCTATTATTTGTGGATGTTGTCTGATCAGGCCCATAGCTCTTCCCAGTTTAAATGTCTCCATGAGTCAATGTTACATTAGTCCTCTCTCTCTGTGCTTGCTCAGTGGCTGAGGATGCAGTAAATAAACAAAGGTTGCAGGATCACTTGACTTCCACAGCTCCGTCTGTCTGCCTCATCATAACTCTGCCAGGGGGCACAGGGGTTCTCCCTGGGGCCATCAATCCCCATGTCTGCAGATAAGCGGCTCCCTTTGCCTTTCTTTGCCCCGCACTGATGCTTTCAGATGACAGCATCAAGAACCTGAACAAGTTTTTGCTTCGTAGCTTGACCATATGCCGGAACAGGCTGTCTCTTGGCGGCAGCTATTTGAACAGGCAATCCCGTTGTAGACTTCTGCCTCTAATGCAGTAGTACCCAGAGACTCAATAAAGCATCAGGGCTCCATTGTGCTAGGCACTCTAAAAGCATATCACAAAATGACTGTTCCTTCCCGAAGAGCTTACATCCCCTAGGCCTCGTCTACACTGGGGAGGTTGACCAGCATAACTATTCTGTTATAATTTAGCTATTCTGGAATAGTGTCCACACAGGGAGCTATTCCAGAATAACTATGTCGGTCAGTTTCCCTGTGTAGACAAGGCCTTAGGTTTAGGTCCCCCTCCTAACCACCCCTTATGCGGCCACCTCTCAAACACATCTGCCTTCTAATGTGACTGTTGCGCTCCTGACTCCAGAGCGTTCCCTTCACCCACAGGAGGACTCACCATACCAGCATAACTCTGCTCCCGTGACCACGCTGTGGTCTGTGTTTTACTTTCATGCTTATGTTGTCTCAGTGCAGCTGTGGGCGTCAGAATTCTCTTGGGAAATGTAATTGTGTCAAATAAGCAAAGGGTCCCTTTAGCAGAGGATCAGCTGAAACACTCGGATGCATTTTTACTTCTGTATTGAGTGCACCTTTAAATTCCTGTGCACTCTCCTGGCATGAAAAGTCTAGTGGTTAGGGACCAGGTTCAGTTCCCTGGTCTGCCACAGACTTCCTGTGTGACCTTAGTCAAGTTATATATCCTCTCTGTGCCGCAGTTCCCCATCTGTATAATGGGGATAATAGCACTGCCCTACCTCACATGTAGAGAGAATAAATACATTAAAAGATTGTGAGGTGCTCAGATTTAATGGTAATGGGGCCATTATCTAGGGTAGGTAGAGTTCAGCAGTCATGTTATTCTGAGAGCTCAGTGCCAGGAGACTTATTCTGTGCTTTCTCCTGGAGATTTAGTTCTTGTTTTGTTCTTCCATTAATGGAAGTCAGACTGGGAAAGTATCTCTTTGTGCCTGGTGAAACATAACACACGGTATATTTTAGTGGGAGATAATCACATTGCAATGCAATGAATTGCTTTAAAAATAAGGAATGCACTAACCCTTGAAATAGAAATATACACTTGAGAATCAAGGTAACTTTGACTCATTTAGCAGCCAGTGTGGAGCAGAGAAGTGCAAAATGTACAAAAGGCTGCGGAGCAGGACACCTTAAATTAACATGGCAGCACGTGTGCCCTGGCTAACCGCTGCGAATAGCATCACAGGCTAGCCGAGGCCTGCCATCTAAACCGGAGATGTGCCAATTTGTCCAGGCTTTTACTGCCAACGAAGTCCATTGCCCTGGCTCTGTTTTGGGACATGCATCCCAGCTGGGCAGCCATAGTGTGCATGAGGGGGTCGACCATGTGGATTGGACTGGGTTGCCCTGGAAATCCATCGCTGTTGGTAGCGCTCAGACAGTTATTCCCATTGCAGGCTCTTTATTCAGAATGAATGAATGAAAGTGTGAATTGAAGGCTCCCCCAGCAGGTAGGGCTTGGCAGAGGGAAAGAACAGCTACTGCTGCAATTAAGGGTCTTCAAACCAATGCCCAATTGATCTTTGTCTCTTGCAGCTTTTCGCCTTGCAAAATGTAGTTTAACTCCTGTGCCATCCCCGTCTGTATACCATGTAGAGGCAGCTTGGTTATTTCCAACGGGCTCTGTTCTATGTTCTGTGTCCCCCAACGGGTTAACTATAGACTAAACATTTTCAGGGCATAATCTGCCTTTTGCACACCTGTACTCGAATCCACATAGGTAAACCCCTGGTTTGCTCTCTGCCCTGTCCCAGCCATATTCTGAATTAGCCCTTTGGGGTTCTGCCAGGCCAAAGGACTTTGGATCCATCTCAAGGAAATCTTTGCTGGTTTTGCATCTGTGTCAAAGGAGGGAAAGCGACTTTCTCCACATTCTTCAAGTGACCTGTGGAACAAATCTCTATTGGTGTTATGTTGGTGCCCTCTTGTGGAAACTACAAGGACATCAGGCTAATTCCTCATGTGCAGCCTCATTCATGATCTAAAATCACTGTCTCCATGCCAGGAAGTTTGAGATTGTTGTGCATAAAAGAACCTGTCACTCAAACTCAGATTGGTAAGTGAGATCCGCTCCTGGTGGAATGAGAATGCAGTCTTTGTTTATCGAGTCTCAAACGGTTTCCCCCTCCTGTTATTGTGCAGCCGTGTGAGCCGGGCTTCCACTCCGTCCTGGTAGGAATCCAGATCGCCCATCATGCAACAGCTCCAGACCTAGCAGCACGAGGTGGGATGGACCTTTGGGAAGAACTGTCAGCGATGGTAATGAGAGGCCTCGGAGGAGTACAGGAATGTTGTACTGTCTCTGTCAAGGCTAATTTTATCTACAGCCTTGGAGATTTTTTGCCTCATTTGGTTTATGCAGGGTGAGAGAAATGCTCTGAGTGCAGATCTGCAGCCAGGGGTCCCTGGGTTCAGATCCCATCGCTGACATAGGCTCCCACTGTGATCCCAGACAAGTCGCTAAATCTCTCTGAAGTGAGGGTAGTAATACTTGCCTCCTGGGGGTTGTGAGGATTAATCAGTCAGTGTTTGTAAAGTGCTGTATGAGGGCTCAATACTGTTAGTTATTCTGAAGTAATCCCAGAGCCAGCCAAACTCCCTCACTCTACTCCTTAGCAAATTGTTTCAGTAGCAGCACAGCCCGTAGCGGTGTATGCCGGGGCTAGATGCACACAAGTGTTTTCCCATTGTTCTTACTACACAGTCCGGGCTGTCTTTTCCACACAGACCCACCCAGCCCTCTCTCCTCTGCAGTAAGGAGAGTTGAAGTGTCAAGCTAACCATCTGGCCTGCTCTTGAAAATGCCATTTAATGCAACGCATTCCCCTCGGAGTTACCGAGTTAGAGCCCGCGGTAATGGGGCGCGAGTTCACTCGTTCCTGCGTCCTCGGTCCATAATAAAGAGTATGCGCCTCTGTCCTTCCAGTTAACCAGCAGCTGGCCTTTTTGTCACGCTCTGTGCCAGCTGCCAGGGGAGTATTTCAAGTGTAAAGAACGATAATTAATAGCTGGCACAGTAATCAGCCTCCTGGTGACTGGATATCTTCTGACCCTGCAAACCAACTGGCTTTCAGCCTCAGTCGTGTCTGGCTGGCAGACAAAGCTCTGTACCTCAGGGGAAGTGATTCCCTGATTGCCAACTGCCATCATGAACCTCCTCTGTCAACCTCCTTATTCCTCTTTTCGTGCTCTCGGATATCTGGGAGAAACTCTGTGTAGCCCTCACCTTTTATCTGATCGCTGGTCTACTGCCTCTCCCTCAGTAACAGCGTGCTCTCGGCTCCAGAAGTGTGTCTAGCTTTGCTCTCTGCATCAACTCCTGTCCCCACAACCCTCCAGAATTAAAGGCTAATGTTTTCTTTCTAGATTCCCCTTCACAGCTCCCATTTAATGCATTAATCTCCTCCTCCTGGGGGAGAGGGGGAGGAAGCTACATCTTTTGGTCTATTACAGAGCTTTAGTTTCTGACTGACCCCCAGCTCTTCCTACAAAGCATAGGGGTTCTCCAGCTTGTCTTCATTCTGCCTGGTCTCTTCTGGAGAGGTGGGTTCTCACAGTAATGTAAACAGAGGGCAGAGGACACTGTACCACTGCCATCTCCGAGAAAGCAGAAGGGTAATTCACAGGAGATCTGCTGTCAAATCCTGGATCTGTGTGATGTTTGCTGAGTCACTTAATCTGTCTGTGCCTCTATAAAATTAGGGATAATACTATTTCCTTTGTCCATTTAGACAGCAAGCTCTTCAGGGCAGGGATTGCCTCTTATTATGGGTTTGTGCAGTGCCTAGCCTGTCGGTTATATGCCCCCCCGCTATAGTATTTGAGCACCTTCTAATATCCCTGGGAGGTAGGGCAGTTCACAGATAGGGAACTGAGCACAGAAATACTAAGTGACTGGCCCAAAGTCACTCAAGAAGCCTATGCCAGAGTAGAGAACGGAACCCTATTTTTTTCAGTCCTACACCGTTTCCCTAATCACTGGGCCCCCATCCTCATGCGCAAAGGGGCCCTGACGTGGGCTGAGGCCTGCCATAATGAAAATAACTTGTCTGTGACAGAGTGCAGGGCGTTAACAGGTGAACAGGCACTCTGATCACCCTGACACCTGTTTGTTCCCTCAGCAAACACCCATTCGTTCCCCAGAGAAAGCTAATTGGAGTAATTAAAGGCAATTAGCTAATCAGGCCAGTGGGCTGATGAGCCAGTTAGCCCATCGGGGCAGGAGTGATAAAGAGGAACAGGAAGGAAGTGCTGGGAAGAGGAGAAGAGAGAGCAAAAGCAAGCAAGCAAATAAGCAGTATTAGCTGAGCCCGGTCTCATAGAGGCCTCAGGGAAGGAAGACCTCTGCTCCTCTCAGGTCCCGAGGAGAGGGCCAAAAGCCCAGGGGCTATTGTAAATAGTACTGTTGCATGGGCCTGTGAAGGTATTGGTGGAGGGAACTCCAATAAATGGCCCAGTGGATACGCAGCCAGTGGAGTTTGAGCTGGTTTCTGTGGGGCTAGAAGGCAGGAGGGGATTGTGGCCTGCTACACTGTCGTAAGACCTTGTACTAGGATTTGTGGTGAAATTGCTGTTTTAGCAGGGAGTTTGTCTGGGTGCATGGCACTGCCGGGAGAGCGACAGGAAACGGCTGCTGCTAGGATGGAAGAAGGAAAGATACATAGTACTCTCTCCACTTCCAGTGGTAGACTTAAAACCTAATAGGAAGCTAATTTGCAGCCAACTCCCAGCAAATCACCTGGGGAAGCTGTTCAGAGGGCAACCGGGGGAAGGAATCCTATACAGTGGCCTGCTGCAAGTGCAATGCATAACCTCCAGGCCAGGGGAAAGAAGCCCTTCATCATCTGTGGGTGACAGAGCCAAAGTGCAGGGAGAGAACAGCACAGAGGGGATCTGCTACATTTGCAAAAATCAGACAGCGGCCATTTATTATAAAGCAGAGTGACTATCCGCCGGAGTGACCGTAAGACTGAAATCATCATCATAACTCATAAACAGAAAGGAAGGGAGAGAAAAATAGTCCAGCAGCAGCATCTGGTCCTCCGCAAGGCAAACAGGCGAAATTAAAGGGGGAGGATGGTGGCCTTTTATTGGGCGAATGTCGCAGTTACAGTACCTGAGCATTTCAGGTGCCTGCAGGTCGACTGTCCGTGTCATCGTGAAGTAGGGACCCAGTTCTCTGCAGGGCAAATGCGCTTCAAGAGCAAAATTGCTTTCTCTGTGACGTGCTGGAAGGAGGCGCTCAAGCCATCCAGGGATGATGTTAAAAAATGACCCCTTTTTTGGACTGCAGCAAAACAGAGATGTGAGATTTATCGCTTGCTGCCATCACTAAAATGTCTCCTTCATTTCCTTTGGACCAAAATACTAGGGCAGGAATTTCCATCTCGCTATTGGCCCCATATTTCACTAGCTGTTTTCCAATGTACATTTCTTAACAGGACTGCTGCGGGGCTGCCACCTGCTCCTTGGGTTTGGGGGGGGTTCCCTTTTAAACTGGGTTCAGAGGAGGGATGTGGGGAACCACATTCCAATCTCAGCTTCCTGAAGCGTTGGCCAGAGGAAGAATATAACAATTGCCAGGGAGATTCTTTCAGCCTCATCCAGATGGGGCCTCAACAAGACAGTTCTTATTGTAGTTCTGCGGCCTGATTCTGTGCTGCATCTCTCAGCCTCAAGACATTTGCTGTAAAGGTGGCTATTATTTGTATCATAGGAACTACTAGAGCTCCCAGTGAGATGTCTCCCATGTTGGGTGCTGTACAAACACATCATGAAAAACAGCCCCAAAGAGCTAACACTTCAAACAAGGCAAGGCAAGGAGAGGATAGAAGGAGAAACAGACAGGAGATCTTTCAGCCTCCTGGGTTCTGCCTGGTGTGGAAGTGAAGAGCAGCCCAGGTACCACTCTTAACACAACCTCTACACTGCAGCCCACTGCTCTGAAGAGCCAAGGTGGCTCAAAGAAAGTGAGCTGGATTCTGTGCAATATTGGGCATCATCAACAGGACTGTATGCTCAATTGCAACAAGATCCACCTCTGCTAGCCCATTGGAGCAATGGTTGCAGTGGTTGCAGAGGTCTAATTCAGTGAGGGCCTAACTTGGCCTGCAGAACCTTTACTAATGTTGCCTGAGCTGTAGTGCATCATCCACAGATTTGTTCCTTCTGTTCCTCCTGTGCGGGTTTGTTCCACTTGTGCAGAGCCATTAATATTGGACCAGCATAGGCGACAGCAGAATCTGACCTGCAGAATCTTTATTCCAGGGGATAATGATGCATGAGAAGGCGAGAACCCAGCTTGACTCTCAGAGGCCAGGACAAGTGTGCCCAGCTAACAGTCAGGAAAAAATATAGTTTTGCTTGTAAACTGAGCACCGTCAATTCAGAATCTCCTGGAGAGAGACAATAAATGCGGGATGCTAACAAGTGATGTCAGAGTTGGCCTGCATGAGGGGCTTGCTCCAAAGCCCACTGGAGTCAATAGAAAGTGTCTTGTTGACTTCAGTGGGTTTAGGTAGATGTGTACTCATCAGTCCTGAACCAAAGCTACAGTAGCATTGCAGGCTAGATGCACCTTTGCTGAGCTCAGAGGTGCAAGAATAAGGGCACCTCAACGAGGATAAGGGAATTTCTACTCTCAGCGAGTCCACAATGTCCAAAAGGCAAAACCAAGCACAGTCCGCTTGAATCTTCTTGGGCCAGAGAACTGCTAGAGTGACGGCACAGCCGGGGGACGTGGCAAGAGCAAGAACTAATCTTTGAAAGAACAGAGAGTGAAGCAGCTGTAGTCCAAAGCTTTAAGAGCTCTCCTGACATAAATAAATACAGCAACTAAACGACATGCCAGGTACTCTGCCCTCGTCTGATAGGACACTAGATACACTAACATAATAGTTTAATACTCTGAAAGAGCTTCAAAGCCCCATAAAGCTAATGCATGCAGGGGGAAGAGGAAGCAGTTGGCTGTTACACTACAAAACAAGATTATAGAAGACGTACAGGGCACTAAACAATGGAGTGGGAAAGTGCTCGAGAATCGAATTACGGTTCATAATATTTTCAATCTGGAAGCACCAGAGGGAAGGGGAGGTCATTGTCTATTGTACAATGGAGGTTGGATGTACAGGAAGGTGGTGTGGTTGAGTGGCTACAGCAGGAGACGTGGAGTCATGACCCCAGGCTCTATTCCTGGCTCTGCCACTCACTCTGTGACGTTGGGCAAGTCACTTAACCTCTCCGTTTGTCAGTTTACTCATACACTAGTAGTACAGAAGTAATAATATTTATCTCCACTAGGGTTCTTTGAGGGTTAGGGCAGGCAAAGTGCTAAATGACATATATTTCACACACAGACAATTCCAGGTGCAAAAGCAAGAGGACAGTGTAGGAGGAAAGCTATTTTCTTGTCTGTACTCAAGTTCTCCAGTAAGCCCCAGTGCCTGCTGGATGCAGGTGGGTGAAATGAAAATAAGATTTCAAAGACAGATTTTTTTTGTCAAATCATAGCAGCTAATCCATAATCACACGGAACTTGTGTATATTTTAGAAACTTCCTTGAGAGTCTGTAGGTTATGCCTCACATCCATCCTCCCCTAAAGTCATTACAGTACAGAAACCACTTTTCATGCTGGCAGAAATGGAATCTGGCATTTGCTGAGATGAAGCAGCATTTCTGCCTGCAAAAAAAAAAGAGGGGGGGGCAGGTTTTAAAAAAATCCTAATAGCTCAATGTGCTGGAGAGTACAAAGGGGGAAAGCTGCAGGTTAACATGCTGCATCCTCCGCTTTCAGTGGGTCTCAGTGAATCCCTAGCAGCCAGGAGACTTCCCTTCTGTTCTTGCTTCTGCCACTGACAGTCTGCTTGTCCTTTGGCAAATCAGTCAGCGTTGCTGCCTCCATTTTCCCATCTGTAAAATGGGATAACATTTCTTCCTTTCTGCTGTAAAGTCCTCGGAGATGGACTGACATATTATTGTTATGTATATTACAAGCTTCTAAAAAGCCCCGGTCAGGATTGGGTGCCCATTATGTTAGCCGCTGTTTGGAACATGGGAAGACGTGTTCCTTAGCCAGCAGCCAGGTCAGCGGAAATGTCAATCTGTTTTTCTGACTGTGGTGCCCGCTGAGAAGTCTTTGCACAACTCATGCTCTACAGGAACCTCTGTCATGGATCTCCTGATCTCCTTGCATATTAAAGGTGTTCTTGGGTAGTTTGTTCATGCCTCCTATGGAATCCTCTGGCTGCCTTAAGTTGGTTGGTTTGTTCTCCTCCCTCAATCCCTCATTGCAGACACACTCTCAGCCTTCTGGCTGAGGAAGTCTGGAGGGGGGCTTATTTCAGAGGCATAGTTGGAGAGAGAACTGGTTGGGTGACTCCCTTCTGCAGCAATCCCCACCTGGGGCTTGGAGCTGGGCCCAACAATCAGAAACCGCTCTGGCACGGAGGAGCAGAGAGCGCCGTGTCTTGCCACCAGACCACCCTGCTCTTTGGCTATGTCTACGCTACAGACTTCTGCTGTCATAGCTATGTTGGCCAGGGGAGAGGGAGATGGAGTGATGCCTGATGGACATAGCTGTGTCGGCAGAAGTCCTTAATGTAGACTGCAAAACTGCACTTTTACCAGCATCGCTTGTTTTGCCCATGGAGGGTGGTTTTACTCCTAGACTTTAAGGTCAGAAGGGACCATCATGATCATCTAGTCTGACCTCCGGCACATTGCCGGCCACAGAACCTCACCTCACTCCTGTAATAGACCCCTAACCTCTGGCTGAGTCACCGAAGTCCTCAAATCATGATTTAAAGACGTCAAGTTACAGAGAATCCACCATTTACTCTAGTTTAAACCTTCAAGTGACCTGTGACCTGTGCTGCACCAGGGCAAAGTGCAACTTAAGCCATTATAGCTGCGTCCAGACTCGGAGAACTTTGCTGATGATGTATCGGTATTTCTATAGTGGTACTGCACCCCTAATGCGGACATGGCTGCAATCTTTCCTCCTCTCCTCCCGCCTACCAGCGCAACCTGCCTATCACCTCCTCCCTTAAATAGCTAGAATGGTGTTTTACCTCTGGTATTCTGTGCTCCACACAGGATTGTCTGCTACCAAATCTTCTCAGTGGACTGGTGGGATTGGCAGCTTCCCCTGATTATTCCCTTTCACTCCCTCCGCGTCTCTAGAACTTGTCTGTTGCTGGCCCAGACAGCCGCCTTTGTCCAGGCTTTAGAAGCTGTCTGCTTAATTTCTTTGGTGAATTGACAGCTGTGGGGCCCAGACTGGACAGCTAGCGTGAGGGGAAAAGAAAAGAGAGGGGAATCACAACGGCTGCAGCAGCGGTTGGGGGAAGTGAAATAGTTCAAAGGCTCTCTGAAGCGTTGTCAGGGCTTTCTCAACAATCTTGCTTCAGCAACTGGCTGTCCCTTCTCAAACACCTTTCATGGTGCTGCTATCTCAGCTCTTGGCTAAATGTCCCGTGTAAACAGAAGAACAGACAAGGATAAAGCTTTGGGAGGTATGGAGCAGAGTTTGCCACCTTACTGGCACTGAATATTGATTATACATATAGCTCCTAAGTTTCTTATGATTAAGGCTACGTTTTAGTCACAGGTATTTTTAGTAAAAGTCATGGACAGGTCACGGGCAGTAAACAAAAATTCATGGCCCGTGACCTGTCCATGACTTTTACTATATAACCCTGACTAAAACTTGGGCTGGGGGCTGCGGGTGGTCTGGGGTGCTGGGGGGGGGGGCCAGGACCCCCGCTGGTGCTGGTGGGGGGGGGGTTGGCAGGGTTGGCAGGCTCCCTACCCGGCTCCTGCCGGCATGTCCCTGCAGCTCCTTGGGGGAGGGGCGGCCAGGGTGGCTCCACACGCTGCTCCCGCCACAAGCGCCGGCTCTGCAGATCCCATTGGCCGGGAACCGCAGCTGTGGGGGCAGCGCCTGTGGGTACAGGGAGTGCGCGGAGCCCCTTGGTCCCTCTGTTTAGGAGCTCCAGGGACATGCCAGTGGGAGCCAGGGAGCTCCCCCCTACCCCCCCCAGGTAAGCGCCGCCCTGCATCCCAACGCCCTGCCCCAGCCCTGAGCCCCCTCCCACACACCCAAACTGCTGCTGCTGCTGCTGGCCCAGGGGCTGCCCGGCTCGGGCTGCAGAAGCCTCGGAGGTCACGGAATCCGTGACTTCTGTTACAGACACGCAGCTTTACTTGCAATATATGTAATCCCTTTGAAGATAGTGCTCCTGAAATACCACAATGAGCATGTAGGGGATTTACACAACACTACAGCAGCAATGGTGGCAAAAGTTCATGTCCCCATTTCCCGGATTACCTGGGTCCAGGGTGAAGAGAGATCCGGCTAGCAACACTACTAGCAACAACCATTCATTAGCCAGAGCTCAGAGAGAAAGGGTTTGGCTTTACTTTTGGGGTTGGTTGCGTTTAGGGTGTAGCAGAGAGTGAAGCATGGCAGCCAGGGTGGACCCTTCTCCCCTCCACATTCCTACTCAAGAGAAGACTTTTAACTCCTTTTGGGATGTCATCATAGCAGAGACCCAGAGACCCAGAAGGCTGAAGAGAGCCACAGTCAGACTACCAAGAGCCTGCCTAACTGCACATTGGGATCCTGACCAGAGAGCCCCAAGAATGATCTGACCATCCTTGGTGTGGATGCTTTGTAAGAACACCCCTGTTTAGTTTGTTTGAAGCCAGCACTGACTTCAGCTCTGCCCCACCCATCAACAACTGAGTCTAAACTCACTATTTGCCTAGGCAGATGCTAGAAGGGACATGGTGTTGTTTGTACTGGCAGTACTTTTGGAGGCATGGAGATGATGCACTGTCTTTTATTTTCCTTTAATCCCTTTTTCCATTGTCTCCTATCCTGAGACCTAATAAAGCCCCAGTTACCATTTTACTCCCCTGGGAATTGCGGTAGATATTTTATTTTTGTGTGGTCTGACTGACATTTGTCTGGATGTTAAATATTTTCCCAAGGGACAAGCCCTCTGTGTTCTGTGCACTAGGAGGGGTTTCCTTGGGTGGAAACACCAGGCGCCTTTATAGGTGATCCCAGGACCCATAACCGTGAGGAGAAAAGAGAAAAGGCTGCAGCCGCGTCTCAGGGCTGGGATTACATATTTTTAAATGCCAGCTTCTGAGTCCTTCCTGTTCACTAGGTAACTGTATAAATACTCCGCGAGCCTAAGGAGTGTATTGACCCAGGGTACTTTTTTTATTGCATCTGCTATATACTGAAAAGTGCTCTCCATCCTGTGAGCACTGCCTCCTAGGTGCCCCTGTTTGACTAGTAACTACTCCACATCCCTTGTCTGCATGCCCAACACAAAGATGGCCACCTTGGATTCTAAGCCATGCTGTCCTTGATTGCAGTAGTAGACAATTCTTTGCATAGTGTCTCTTGCCACCTCCTCTTTGCTTCTTGAGGGCAGCAGTATGGTCCTGTGGATAGGTGATGAGAGCGGGAGTCAGGAGACCTGGCTTCTATTCTTGGCTCTGCGGCGAGACCTTAGGCTAGTTCCTCCATCTCTGTGCCTTAGTTCCTCCATTTCAAAGTTGGGTATGAGCATGTTCCTTTCCCAGTCTGCTCCTTTTCCCTTAGGCCTTCTTCCATCCCCAGTCTCTCTTTCTCCCTCCTCCAAGGAAGCCATATTCAGTGCAGGGTTTGGAAGCTGTGCAGTAATTAGGGCATTTTGTAACATCTGATAAGGCCTATATTTAACAGGCTACAATATACTTCATTTACTTACATTGTACGCTCCCCATCTTATGATGACAATGGGGCCCTGATCCTTGCAATTCAAATGATAAATAGTAACCATTGGGGCCACAGCTTTGAATTCCTTCATTTTCATGCATGTAAATTCTCCACCTAAACAGGCTGTTTGTATTCCCTCATATAAAAGGTTTGTAACACACATAGAATATGCATCGCTGTATCAATTAAATGTATCCTCTGTTCCCTGCCACAAATGGAACAAAGCAGAGGTCAGTGATAAGACGATGTTTCCAGGTCTCTACAAGTACATTGTTTTTAACAGACAGAAATAGCCGTGTTGGAAGAATCAAAGGCACCGAAAGAACAACTGATGAGACGAAGGGTTGGGGAGTGCACGAAACATTTGTCTTTCATTAAGACTGTTATATTGAGTCTGTTATATAAAATAACTAAAAATATCCCTTCCCCACTGTGCAGTCTGTCCTCTGTATTGTGTGATCTGCTGCAGAGTATCTGAGGAGGGGATGTCCCCAGCAGCGTATTTCCCCATTTATTATGGTATGGCATTGCTGTTTTCCTTGTCCTTTCAACTTAGAGCTTGTTCTGCATCTAGACTTTCATATCAGAGAGATGCAGGGAAATTGCTATATGCTCATCATAATAATGGCCTGTGTTTTGTAGCAGTTACTATCCCAAAGGAGCCCAGTGCAATTTACAAGCATTAAAGCACCATTTTCACCCAACACGAAAATACAGCTCCCTCCAGGGTGGAGTTTGGCAGCTGTTCCTAGTACACAGTAGGAGTTTAGGACCGGGAGTGAACAAATGCTGGAGGAGTTTAAGGTGGACATGGCATTTCCCACACTGGAATTTGGCCAGGAAAGCAGGGCTATTGCTCACCCTCTTGCCAGGAGTGCCATGGGACCTTTATAAATGGAGAATTAAGGACTCAGCTCTAGGACTTGCCTGACAAACAGCCCCACCAATAGCACAATGACCCCTGGCACCAGGCTGAGATATTGATTCAACACTGCCTTAGAAGCAAGAGTGTCACTTCTGAGTTGCCAGCACCACTCCCGGAAATAGTTTCATGATCAATCAAACTAACTGTTTTTAAATAGCGACTTTTAACGTTCAGCTGCATTTGATGGAGAAAATGGCTTTGCTCTTTGGAAGAAGAGCTTTCCATTAAACCAACACTCAATCGAGCTAGATGACGGCATCTCGCTGTTTCAAGGGTTGCAGTGGCCGTTGCTCAGTTATACATCCCCATGGCCCTTTTCGTCTCTCCACCAAAGCTCCTCTTGCAGGAGATTCATGTGCAGAGGCAAAGGCGCAGATGCTTTTACAGCGCCTCCATTGATCTGTACCTGGTTTTGATGTCTTGACTGGAGGAGGAGGCTCAGAATAGACCAAAAGAAATCCCATGTTAATCATAGAATCATAGAACTGGAAGGGACCTTGAAAGGTCAGCTAGTCCAGTCCCCTGCACTCAAGGCAGGACTAAGTATTATCTAGAGCATCCCTGACAGGTGTCATCATGTAATGTAACATCCCTGACAGGTGTTAATGTAAGTGCACTTCTCTGTTCTTTTGCTGTGGGTAACATTATGAAAGGAGAAGAGGCCTCTTTAATGAGGAGGCAGGTGTGTATCTGTAGATCAAAGGTCTGCTCACCCTTCCTTACTGGAGGAAAGTGGTGCCATTGACAGAGTAGGGACTGTGGGGTTGTCTCCCAATTCTTTGTGCTGTTGACGTGGATTCTGAACAGGGAGATGCTCGTTGTTTGTTTCTAAGAGGTCTATTCCTGACTCTCGGGAGCGAGGCACCCATGAGCCTATGTATGACAGCTCTGTGTCACCTGAACCCCTCCTGAGCATAGGTGGGCCAGTTGTTGAAGGGTGGGGGGGAATGGTGCCTGGAATGGGTGAAGAATTCATGAGCTCCCCACCAACCACGCGTCCCTCTGCAGGTTCTTGTACCTTTCCCCACAGGGCAGCATTGACCCCCTCTGAGCAGCCCCGGGGGTTCTGAGGAAGAGCACCTGCGTGGGAGGCACTGGGATACTACAGCGATAAGGAGCCATTTAGGAGTCTGGCTGTAGGGCCGGGATGGGTTCTGGCTCAAGCCCAGCTCCAGCAGGAGACGGCTCTGCCAGTTATTTATTTCTGTTCGAAGAGCAGAATGGTATTTTCCTTCTCCTGTTGGAGCTGCTACCTTTCCCTCCCAAAATGCTTCGGGTCCCTTCTGGGGAGCTGCTGGTGAAATCACATTTTAGTGCTGGATTACGGGTGTGCTTAATTTTAATTCCTTGCCCCTGCTGTTCTGAGCCTGCTGCAGGGCAAAGGTCTCTCTCTCATTACAGCTCTTAGCCACAGTGCGGCTTAGACTCTGGCATGCAGCTGTGCTGCTCTCCCTGCAGTTCTGACTGCTTTTTCAAGAACCTGCCAGAGCTCTGGGGACTGCCTCCCCATGGCGGTTCTCAGAAATAATTGTCAGGCTATTTACTGCTGACCTACTAATGATCTGTCCTTCCTAATGCAAGCGTATTCAATGGGTGCTCTATAATCTGCGCTGGTTGCCTAGGGACCCTGGGGGAACTTTTAGGTATTGTTTTTGACTTATAAAGGTCTAAATGTCTACCTGAGAGACCAGCACTCTCCTCAGGCCGTATGACAGCAGCTGAAATCAGCAGAGACACTTGAGCTGGAATCCCAGTGGTATAAATGAGAAGAGGACTGCTGGCAGGGACTTTTCTATGAGGGATTTGGAATTCATTCCCCATCTTGGTCTGAAGCAGCCTGAATCTGATGTCCCCCAGGGCATGCTGCAAAGCTAATGTGAAAAAAGTGGGAGAAGGGGAACTGATATATATGGGGAATTGATTTGGATTTTTAAGTTGCCTGGCTCACTGCGGGTGGGTTATATTGCATTGTCATTCTGCACTTGAGCTGTACTATTTGTGATGTATTCTATGTTGAGAGCGCCTAGAAGACATGGATGCCCTTTGTGAAATGTTTGTATACATCTGTAATAGCACCTTAGCTGTCGTCTCTTAAGGATCTGCCATGCTGCTCCGTTCCCATGAGCACACTTTCTGCGTTTCCAGCTTAACTTCTGGTTTTGGTGCATCATGCCAAAGACAACCCACAGATCAAACCAACGCTGGGATAAATTGGCCTGTATGTGTCTGAGCTATGAGGCAGCAGGTCTGGTTTCCAGAGTGGGAGATTTTCCTGCTGTGGAAAAAAAAACTCGTGACAATTTACCAGCCCACATACAAAATCTGTTTGTCTTCCCTTCGCCGTGATGGTTGGTAATTGAGATTTTATTCACCCAGCACAAAACCTGACTCCTTGTAGGTGGGAGAGGTGAGGAGAATTTTCACAAGGCTATTTGCGTTCCATTCGTGACTTACCCACTGACTCACTGGAAGCCTGATCTAATGCTCATTGAAATCATTTGGAGTGGTTCCCTGGGTGGCCTTCAGGAAAGTCTCCTAACTGCTCTGCTTTGGTTTCCCCGTCATTACAGTGGGGATGAGACCGCTCCCACATGTGTAATAAAGCACTTCCAGCTCCTCGGATGAAAGAATCCATGTAAGAGTTGAAGTATTCGTGTTTTCCCAGTGCCTTCGCGGGGTCTGTCAGCGTGCAACGATCTAGCACTTCAGCCAGTGTGGGAGTAAATAGGATGTCAGAGCTGCTAACTCTGTACAACACCTAATGGAGCATTCTCCTTTGGCTGACGCAGAAGCAATCTGCGTTTTTGGAGCAGAAGTCTGTTACTTCTCCTCCCCGTGTGGTTAGCCGGTGGCAGTGGTGCCTGACTTAGCCTTGTTGTGCACTGCATAAGAGCTTCCCCGTGAAAAGCTATATCTCTTTTGCTAACACATAACCTAGGCCCTGAAATATTCTGGAGAGGGGCCTCCTAGATGTACCTAAGATAGGCTCAGATTTGCTGTAGATGTAAATGGGTGAAACTCCATTGAGTTGCACCCATTTCCACCAGCAAAGAGCCTGGCTGTTAATTTTAGTAACTCTTGCTTGCTCTGCATCTCCAGGGCTGCGCATTAGCTTTTCTAGGTGGTATTTCATCCTTAAGGCACAACGATCGGCTATGTGAGCTGAGACTGCAAACAATGATCTGCGCAAGGGCGTTGATGTGGAAAACTGGAGAACATTCAAAATAGCGCAGGGAACGAACGACAAGATGAGAGGACAATTGGAAAGGGGAAGCCAGAGCATTTCCTAGTGGTTCACATTTTTTGTTTTGTTCGAGCGGCTCCATAAGTCATGACCGGGTAGAAAGCAGCAGCTGCTGAGATTCCTCTTCGCTCCGTGGTGCTGGCAGGAATGGCACTTCCCTGGACTGGCAAACTGGCATGTGCTGCGAAAAATCCGACTGCTGTCGTCAAAGGTTCAGGGAGTGCTGCTATGAATAAGTATTTTCAAGGCTCTGTCACTTATCTGCAGTGCCTTCTAGTCAAGCAATAGGTGATTCTTTCTGAGCTGTGGATTTCTAGAGGGGAGCCTAGGCAGAGAGAGAAGCTAATTGATATGAATCGTGTGTCTTGGGCTAAGCCGTAGGGAAGTGAGCGCTGTCCAAGAGATGCACAGAAGGTATTCTCTCACTGGCGTGCTGTTCATTCCTCCTAAAGTACAGTCTGGATTTCCTCTTCTTCTGTCTTCTCCTTTATGTGCCCAGTTTGTGCCTTGTATGGGGTATTTCTACATGAAAGCTGGGAGCTCTGCTTAACCCAGTGCACAAAAATAGCAGCATGGATTATGCAGCGTGAGCCACCTGAGTATGAACGAGGGGAGTGGGAGGGCTTGTATTCAGGCAGCTAGCCCATGCTGCCCCCGTACTGCAAAGTCCATGCTGCTATTTTTAGGGGCTCAAGCAGAGCTAACACACGTCTGTCTGCCAAGGCTGGCAGATACGCTCCCAGCTGCAGTGTATGCATACTCTCTTGGAAACTACTTGCACTGCAGGGGACTTTCCCCTGGCACTTTACTTACCCAGTTGACTTTCAGCTCTGTAATGACAGGAGTCACAGCTGTGACGTATTGTTCCTTTCAAGCTTCAAGACCTGATTTCATCCACAGAGACACCTTGCCCATGTCTGCAATGGCAACATCAGATATAGATTAAGTAGGCGTCACTTAGAATGGTATGTTCTCGATCAGATGTTTTGCAGCTCACCTATAATTATTGCCATTTATTGTGACTTGACATATAAAGCTGCCTCAGGGTCATTTTATTTTTCACACACACACACACACACACACACATTCTTTTGTCTTGCTTTTTGTGTTTACGTTCAAAATACAATGTCTTGGCCTCTCTGGTTTTGCTGGAAGACATGAAAGATGGTGGGATCGCGACATTGCACTAGACTGCAGCTTTAGCTGCAACGTACTTCTCCCGGATTCCAGCTGTAAAGGGGATATTGAGTCAGACTCTCTGAAAGCTCTCGCTTCCTCGTGTTTAAAAACTTGTTTTAACTCTGCCAAGCAGTTCATAGGTTCATAGATTAGAAGGCCAGAAGGGGCCACTGTGATCAGCTAGTCTGACCTCCTGTATAACACAGCCCATAGAACTTTCCAGAATGAATTCCTCTCTGAAATACAGTAGATCTTTCAGAAAAACATCCAGTCTTGATTTATAAATTGCCACCACAACCCTTAGTAAATTGCTCCAATACTTAATTACCCTCACTGCTAAAAATTTGCATGTTCTTTCCAGTCTGAATTTGTCTAGCTTCGACTTCCATTGGATCGTGTTAAACCGTTCTCTGCTAATTTGAAGAGCCCTTGATCAAATATTTGTTCCCCATGTAAGTATTTATAAACTGTGATCAAGTCACCCCTTCATCTGCTCTTTATTAAACTGTACAGCGTGAGCTCCTTGAGCCTGTCACTATAAGGCATATAGAGAAGGCACTACATGTAAGCACTGGGAATGATTCCACAATCCACACCTCTACAGCTGATGACTGGGAAAATACAACTCAAGTTTCAGCCTGTTGTGGGTCTTTATCCCCCTCTAGTCCTCAGGGGCCCTCAAAAAACAAACACACACAGGGGCCTGAAGTTCCTGCTGTCTGTAGGATACAAAAACAGGCAAGGGAGGGAAAAAAAAGCTGGGGGGAGGAAGAGGGATAGCTCAGTGGTTTGAGCATTGGCCTGCTAAACTGCAGGTTGTGAGTTCAGTCCTTGAGGGGGCCATTTAGGGATCTGGGGCACAAATCTGTCTGGGGATTGGTCCTGCTTTGAGCAGGGGGTTGGACTAGATGACCTCCTGAGGTCCCTTCTAACCCTGACATTCTATGATTCTATGAGAAAATCCTTGAGGTTTTCATCATAAAGGAGTAAATCCTTTTCCCCTTTGAAATTTACATTGATATGGGGGCACCAGAATAGCACTCAACCGACTGTTGGCTCTTACCAACAGGCCAGTCCTGATTCACTCTTTTCTCGGTGCATAGTTCATACCCACCCAGTCTGCCCTCTCAAAGCAGCCTCGCTTCTGCCTCACTTTGCACCAGCTGCGGGAAATGTTTTGTGCCAGCAAATGCGACGTTTCCAGTTCTGTGGCTCAAACAGACTTCAGCTGTCAGTCTAGCACCTTCCCCAGGCACTTACATGATTATTGTTTAAACTCCTTGCTTTGCCTTGGTTGTAATTTGTGTGTTCCAATATCCACCATCGCTTTCCTTGCTCGCATCAATCATTGCAGGATTGAATAATCTACAAAATAGCCGCCTGTCTTCTTGTAGTTCCTAACCCACACGGAGCTGTGTGTGTGCGCTGTGCCAGGAAAGAGGGTGTATGGGCTTAGATTAATTCATGTGCTGGGCCTACAGGAAAGTGAACAGCCAGGAAGATTGGTTACAGCACCCCATTGCACAGAGATTGCAAGCTGTTTGGCTCCTCCTGCTGCCTAGGGCAGGAGACATGTGGAGGATGGGGCTGGAAGGACAGAATGGCAGAAATCATTCTTAGGGTGAAAGAAAGAGGAGATCCAGAATCTGCCCTGGAGCTGAAACGCAGTCTGCTGTACATCAGGGTCTGATGTCATATTGCTGGTGTTAGAGGCGAGGGGCCAGATCTTCACCTGGAATAAGTTGGTGCTGCTCCATTAAAGTCCGTGGAACTATGTTGATTTACACCAGCCGAGGATCAAGTCTGAGATCAGTACCTGTCGTGGCCGTCCTTGATAGGGTAGTGAAACGTCAGTAATAACATCTGTGCTATTGTTGGTATTCCGGGAGTTGGTCAATGGCGTAACCCACCCCGCAGTGCTCAGCTCCACCCAGTTCAGTGCAGTGAGTACAGCGGCCATCCAAAGGACTGGCCAAGATCATTTCCTCAAACATGGACTTGAACTGAAGGTGAAACAAAATTGTCCTGGGTATGATCACTGCAGGTGGGTGGGAGGAGTGGCCTAGAGGTGTGGTTCTCTGTACAGGTTTCAGTGCATTTCTTCATTTGTTTGATTCTTCCTTCCTGGTCTCCATTTGACTGACTACCTTCCTTGACTGTGTTCATTTGAGCTCCTGCTATAACTCAGCCTTGTGTGCCCCTGCTCCATGGCCTGTCTGCTATAGAGCTATCTGCCAGAAGAGCAGGGAAGACTGGGAATCAACGGGGGAGTAGCGAGTGTTCCCAAAACAAAGAGGTTTCATGCTGTTCTCTTTCACCTGCATTGTGTGTGTCTCTATCCCAGACTGACGTGGAACAAAGTACGTTCCTGTGACTTGATTAAAGCAGCTTGCCCCATTGCATGCTGGCATTTAAACAGAAAATTAGCTTTCCAAGCACTCCTGTTGAGAATAAATAGCCTGTCACGACGTATTTGCTGATAGCTCGACCATGATTGACTGTGACAGCGGAGCAATCTGCATAAACTGTAAATCCAGATCCGGAGAACATCCTTTTCCAAAAGCAACACAACCAAATGTTGTTTACACAGCTGATCATTCCCTCCCCAGGATGGCGTTCCCACCGGAGCCAGCGTTGGTGGAAGGGCATGATATGCAACACACTCTCTGGAAAAGGCATTTGCTCTGCAGATGTGTGTTGGTAGGTCTCAGGAAATAGCACTGCACGTAGCGTTGGAACGACATTTGGCAAAAAGACCACAGCAAACTCCAACCAGTTTTTCTGAGATTCAGGCTTGACACAATATAAACTTGAAATAAAGCTATATCTTCACAATTAAAAAAACAGCTAAAATGAAATAGTCTGGAATTTTAATACAGGATGAAACACTCCAACCTTCTCTGACCTTACCCCCAAACACCTCTTTCTCAACTTGGTTTCCCAGTAGGGAAGACCAACTATTTCCAGTGTCTGCTTGACTCATTGGGCAAATGCTGATGTTTGCCATCTCAAAGACGATGTCCAGTTTTCTTTTGGGAAGTTAGTGGGGAGGGAGGGACGGGAGCCACCTGGAGGGACTCAAGGAAGCAGAGGAGGAATTCGGGAAGGCATGTGAGATGTTGGGGGAAGGTATCAGGGGAACAGCAAAGGTAAGTCACTAGGGAAGTTGGAAGTAGCTGCAGGGTTTGGGATGGAGTCAGGGAAATGGCAAAGGGGAGTTGGGATGGCATTTGGAGATGTAGTGGGAGGCCACAGTGGCATCTGGAAGGGCCTGGGAAACTGCAGAGGGGTGTCTAAAGTAGTAGTAATTTAAATCTAATGTGACTGCACTTAGCACAGGAGACAGCACTGACTGTAAGCGGTGGTGTTGACCTCCAGGGGTTTGTTTAATGTTCGGTGTGCAGACTCCTAAAGCATCTCTGAATTATTTTTCTGGGCCGCACTGCCTAGAGAACAGGGAGTGATGGTGCCAGGAGCCCTCAGGGAAAGGGAGGGTGCAAAATTAGGTTCTGTAAACATCCAGCCAAGCCAGGGTTCAGGAGACGGCACAAGACTTTCAGAAAGCTGGCTTAGGTTTGGAAACTGTTCTTCTCCGGTGTTGTCCAGTTCTTTTCCAGACAGCTCCCAGTAGTGCTGGCAGTCTGCATTACACATTTTGTAAGCTGCATTACAGATGGATCCACAATGCCCTTGATAATTCAGCTGAATTTCATAACCTCCTGAAACTGGCCAATCAGCCTGATATTTAAAGTTGATTGTATCTGGCTCCTACCATGGATTTTGAAAATATCAACTTGGCAGCTTCTTTAAATGTTAAAGATCAGGGATACTGTGTAGTGCCAAAAAGAAGGCACAGGCAGGAGATAATTTGTCCTATGTGTGAACTCGAATGCAGAAATAGGTGGTGTGAAGGGACAGGGACAAAAATGGTGAAACAAGCGTATTTCTTTTTCATTCATGTGTGTGGCGAGCAGAGAGTTCTATTTTTTTCTCTTGCAAGTTTTCATGACGGAAGATCATAAGTGTTGATCAATTGCTGCAGAAGATACACAGGGTCACAGTTTAAATCTGAACAGTGAGCATCTTTCATACTGAGGGCAGCTTAAATGTCTTGGCTTTGACACCTCAGCAGCCTCTCATTGGGATGATTAGAAATGGGGAGATTGGCGCACTGAGAAGCTGGCATTAAAGAAGCCTGGAACAGCTCTGTATTCATCCTTGTAAAGGCTTGTCTGGGCACCCAAGTGTCTCATTCGTCCATTCTCCTTTCGTTCGGGTGCAAGTAAGAATTGGCTTTTCCACATCAGAGTGGGGAGAGCTTTAGAACCAAATTTCTTTCTTTTGATTAATTTTGAATTGTTTTATGGGCTTTAAGAAAAGGCCAGGCAGAGAACAAGCTGAGGACAAGCAGGAGAGGGAGGGCAGAAGAAAGGAACCGGGAGAGAGAATGGTCCTGTAGCGATAGAGACATGTCGATAATACCGTCTCTGTGTAATATGCTGTATGTTTGTGACTGACCTGCAATAGTGCACAATTGGTAGCTGTCGCTACGTGAATATACACAAGCTGGGATGTGGTGAAGGTACAGGGAACAGTGCTAGCCGTCACGGCCAGATAGAGTTGCAGGCAGCACACCGTGTACCCTTTCAAATGGCAGCAGAGCCCCTCTTCAGCACGCGCAGTCCCAGTGGCATTCCCATTAGTCTCCCACTGCCACATGGCCCTGCCTCATCCTCCCACAGAGCAGGCCGTGTCTTAAAGCCATACTCTGGCCCTTAATTGCGAGCAGCCACCTGCTTGTAAAAAGTAACCTCTGTATCTATTCTCCTGAGCGCTGCTCTTCCTAGAGTTCTCGCTTCACTGGTCTCATCTAGAACAGGGGGCAATTCCCACTTAATTACAGCGGCTTTGATTTCGCCAGCCTGCCTTTCCCTTGTTGCTCTCGGATCTTTTACATTCCTGCAGCCAAAGAGAAGTTCCCGCCTATAACTGCTGTTCGTCCCAAGAGAATACAACCACACCCCCTCCTCCCAGCCAAGGGTCTCCTCCTTCATCCTGCAGGAGAGGAAGGCAGACAAGGGGATAATACCCATCACTTCAACAACACCTTTCCTCTGAAGGTCACAAAGGGCTTTGCAAACGTTCATTAATTTAGCCTGCCAACACCACTGAGAATAGTAATACTGTTACCTCTTAATGCTGGGTGAACTGCGTCACCAAAAATGAGTGACTGCCAAAGTTCCCACAGCGAGACCTTCTCAGAGCCTGGAATGTGCAGACTCTCTGATACCATTGTGATGGACATGGTATAAAAACCTACATGCACAGGAGTCCTGGCTTCCTGTCCAGCCACTAGGCAACGCTTCCCAAAACTGCCCCCGATGCCGCTCAGAAAAACATACTCCATACATAATCCTCGCTGTTACTTCTCGATTCTATCCTTTTGGGTCTGCTCTTACCTCTGGGCTCCCATGTCGCTCGCGTATCTTAGACTGACTTTCCAAAGAGAATGTGCCCTCGCTCCAAGACAAGGCGTGTAAGACCGTGACTGCACCGACTGCAGTATCGGGCACTTGTTTAAGAAACTACTTTGTGCTGCTTTTTTATATCCGTGTCCACATGCTTTTAAAAATTCAAGCCCGACCAGAGCCTTTGGTTCAGAGGCTGCTGCTTTGTAAACCTCTCCGAGCAGCGTGGCCGCCGTCATTCCGAGCATCATCGCAGCTTGGCCCCCGCCGGTCTGCTCTGCCTTTGTTTTCTGACCTCCTCTTTCCCCACTGTTAGACACAGGGCCGCTGTCATGAAGGAAAAACACTTTTGTTCTTTAAATCTTTGATAGAGTCGAGGTTTATCAAAAATTGAACACAAGCCTTTAGGGAGCAATCGCCCTGCAAACTGTCCAGCAGACCAGGAGCTTGGGCGCCTTTGGTTCAGGCAGAGACAGCTGTCGTTGGAAGGATGGCGTTGGCTTTTTCAGCCTGTCACCTCCCCCCGCTTGGACAGCTTTGCACCTGTCTGGTTCCAGAGAGACGGGGCTCCTTGCGACTGACATCCGGCTGGTGTTCGTCCAGGAGTAGCCTCTGACGGGTGATCTGCAGGCTTAATTGTCCCTAGCAGATTTTTAATTGATTTCAGAGCAGTTTTTAAGAGGAAAGTTTTTATTTTACAGAGTCTGTAAGTTGGGGTCTTGAAGTCAGTGGGAGCTGAGAGCTCTCAGTACCCTGCAGGAGCAAAAACTGCTACCCTCTGTCTTTAAAAAAAAACAACAACCCATCTGCTCTGTGTTCAGCCCCCACTGGCCTACAGTGGATCTACGTTCATATCCAGGGAATCACAGTTCATTCCCGCTGCACTGCTGGGCTCAATTCTTTATTTAGGAAAGCTCCTAACCCTGAAGAGGGAAGTCCTCTATTTAAGAGGTTCATCAGCAGCACAAGTTTTCTCATGCTGCCTCATTAGCACCTATCTTCCTTTCACCGGGAAGGGACAGAGGCCCCAGTCCTGCCAGGGCCGGCTCTAACTTTTTTGCCGCCCAAAGCAAAAAAAGAGCGCCGCCCCGCCTTAACACTCCCCCCAGAGCGCCGCACCGCCCTCCCGAAACACCCCCCGAGCCCTGCGCCGCCCCCCCGAAACACCCCACTGAGCGCCGCGCCACGCTGCCGAAACAAAAACAACAATTAAAAAAACCCTCGCGCACCGCCCCACCAAAAAAAAAAAAAAAACCCGAGCGCCCCCCGCCACCCCAAGATTGGCCGCCCCTTACAAGATGCAACCCCAACAACGTGCTTGGTCGGCTGGTGCCTGGAGCCGGCAGCGCTCGAGGTTTTTTGTTGTTGTTGTTTTTGTTTCGGCCGGGCGGCGCTCGGGGGGGCGGGGTTGTTTTTGTTTCGGCGGCGTGGCGTGGTGCTGGGGGGGTGTGTGTTTCGGTAGCGTGGCGTGGCGCTCGGGGGTGTTTCGGCGGCGCAGGGTACGGGGGCGTCTTTCGGCGGGGCGGCACTCGGGGGGAGGTGTTTTGGCGGGGCAGGGCGGCGCTTGGGGGGGGGGTGTTTTGGGGGGGGGGGGGGGGGGGGGTTCGGGGGGGGGGGGTGTTACAGCGGGGCGGCGCTCTTTTTCTTTG
>NW_020664585.1:12973249-13035394 GCF_002925995.2 Terrapene triunguis
GGTGAGAGCAAACTGGCCATGATAACTACTGCTGCCTACGTCATTGTTAATTAACTAGTAAAAAAACAAAGGGAAAAGCTGGAACTCTCATGCAAACAAGCTTTCTTGGGTGTCTCCTGGACACTCCAGGCCAGAAAGTCCCATCTTGGCTAATGCGATTCTTATTCCTAATTTAATTATTGACTGCCCAGAAGTGTTTCCCATTTCTGCGTCTGGTCCCAGCTGGAATCCAGAAGCGCAGAGGTGAGTGGGAAAATGAAAAGAAGTTTAATCTGCGAACTTTTGTTTTTCCTTTAATCCGAGAGCCCCTAGTGAAGCTATAGCTTGCAAAAAGAGTCTCCAGTTTCATCTTCCGTTACCTCTCAGGAGGGGGAGAATAAATTAAGCTTCTTTAACCTTTTCTCCTAAGGACCTGTAACAAAAGGAATCTTGCTGGAAAGTCCACTTATCACATAACTTTAAAATATGCCTGTGCACATAGGGGTCTAGGCCGTTGCTAATCAGAAGCCTTTCACCAGATTCCCTCTGCTGCTGCCCCGCTGCCTCCCTAACCAGCCATCAATCACTTTTTATTATCCTATTGTGTAGTTCCCTCCTTTTGCCCTGCCAGGCAGTGCTCCACAGGTGACCTTGGGTCATTAGAGTAGGACGTGACCAATCACGCAGCAGCTCGGGGAACAGTGGAAACAACACGTTAGGAGAGTTTTTCCTGCTGTCCAACTCAAGCGGGTCTCATCTCTAGCACATTTAAAAGGCTTCCCATACTCTGATGTTTGCCTGCAGTTCCATTAAAACTCCCCTCCCCAAGTCTCTCTCTTATTTTTTTGTTTTTTCCTTACAAGAAGGGTGACCGGGTTTTGCAAGTGGGACACGGTTCAGTGGGAGAGGTCAGATTGTTGGAAGCACTTTGGTGTCACGTTGATCCAGGTGGCAAAAACGTGTCCTCCACTCCTGTTGGCTGCATCCAGGGATAGCATGCCTGCCGCAAGGCATGTTTGGGATCGGGGTGGAGCCATTGAGGGTGAGAAACTCCAGGGCCAGATTAAATGTTACTCTAAGCATTTTACTCTCCAAGAAACAGTAGGTTTATTTTCGTGGGTTACATCCGTAACTTCACATATGTCATGTTCCACAGCAGCTCGTTTTAATTCTCATTCCCATCAGCAATGTAACCATCACAACTGTCCCCCTCTCCCCCTTTTGGGTGCCTAACTCATTTCCCAGCCCATGTGAGCCGCAGGAAATGGCCCGAGAGGGAGCTTAGAATTTGTTCATCAAAAGCTTTGGGAGCTTTCTGAGCAAGCCAGGGGCAAAGACTTGAGTGATCCTCCTACTTTCCCATGAGATCTGGTGGAGGCGTTTGTCATTCTTAGGCTGAAACTGCATCCAACTCTGCGCTTCTGCCTTTGCTTCTCCTACAGCCGTAGTAATAACACTTGGCATTTGCACAGTGCTCTTCATCCAGAGCTCACAGCAGGTAAAAGTCGTCAGCTGCCCTGGGACAAAGTGTGTGGGAAATGCTACCGTTATGATTTGTTACAGGGGACACGTGGTGCAAAGTAATGGAGTGTCTGGCCTATAGTGTCTGTGCTGCATCCAAGGGCCTGTCGTCCCACCTGGGGCCAAACTCTCAGCTGTTGTAAGTCCTTTGGCGTCAGTGGAGCTTTGTCAACATTGAATTTGGTCTCTTGTGGGTCACCAGATTCTCTCTTTCTTGGCCTGCTAGCTTAGTCCAGTTTTAAGCCGATTCTCTTGGAATATGGGGCCAGGTTCTGAAAAATTCAGCACCCACAATCAGCAATAGCCTTTCCAAAGAGCTCAGAACTCAACGTACCAAGCCCTTCTGAGTACAGAGCCAGAGAGGTCACGGGGGAGCTGCTGGGCACTGAATTCTTCTGAAAAACTGGTGTGACATTGTGCAGTCTATATGGTTTTATAAAAATATGGTAATGAGTGAATATAATGTAACTGGAATATGCTTCATGCAAAATGTCTCTTCTAAGGTATCATTACAAAGCTTATAATCTACTGTGTGTGACCATCCTATTTGTATAAATGTACCATTCTTGTATCTGGGACTAGAAATATGAAATATAACTCTGAGGGCCTATTGTAATTATGCAAAGTGTGGGCCATTAATGGTGGTTTGGAATCTTAATAGCTCCCATCAACCAGGACAATTGACTGGGGCTCTGTTTGCAAGCAAGTCTTCCTGTGAGTCAGGTTGGGAGGAATGAAGACTTGGGGTCTTACAGTGACATGTGATCATGTCACATGAACTGGAATCCATCTTTAACCTGGTGCGTTTCCAGTGGGGGGGGGGTGGAAACCCAGAGAGAGACAAAGGATTCTCACCTTATGCAAAAGATATATAAAGGGGTGGAACAGAATAAAGAGGAGAGAGCCATCATGAAGAATCTCCTAGCTACCACCTGAGCTGGAACAAGAGCTGTACCAGGGGAAAGAATTGTGCCCAGGCCTGGAAGGTGTCCAGTCTGAGTAAAAAACTTACTTAAGCATCTCTGAGGGTGAGATTATCTGTATTCAGTTTGATTAGACATAGATTTGCGCATTTTATTTTATTTTGCTTTGTTTGTCTGTTACTACTTGGAACCACTTAAATTCTACTTTCTGTATTTAATAAAATCACTTTTTACTTATTAATTAACTCACAGTATGTATTAATACCTGGGGGAGCAAACAACTGTGCATATCTCTCTATCAGTGTTATAGAGGGCGAACAATTTATGAGTTTACCCTGCATAAGCTTTATACAGGGTAAAACGGATTTATTTGGGTTTAGACCCCCCATTGGGAGTTGGGCATCTGAGTGCTAAAGACAAGCACACTTCTGTGAGCTGTTTTCAGGTAAACATGCAGCTTTGGGGCAAGTAATTCAGACCCTGGGTCTTTGTTGGAGCTGACGGGAGTGTCTGGCTCAGCAAGACAGGGTGCTGGAGTCCTGAGCTGGCAGAGAAAGCAGGGATAGAAGTAGTCTTGGCACGTCGGGTGGCAGCTCCCAGGGGGTTTCTGTGATCCAACCCGTCACAACTGGCCCTTACCGTCTTTCCTTGAAGGTCAGTTCGCTCATGGTTTCCCTTTTAACCTGCACTTGCTTTAGAGATCCCTGTAACCCATCTCTCCATTTGCAATTTCCTGTTTACATGTATCTTCCTTAGTCTCTCTCTCCCCCTCCTGCTTCTGTTCTCTGCTGACACTTGGCCTTTCTTATCAAGCTGCCTGTGATGTTCCTTTTCAGTGTATGTGATGCTTTCTTTGCCCCCTCGCTCTTCCTGTTAATCATCTTCCCCGTCTGCAGCTTCTTGGCATAAACTCTCTTTAAAAGGTTACCTTATGGAGCCTGCCCACGGGAACACCCAGTTGGACCAGTCCTGGGGGGAGCTTCGCTGTCACTCCAAACTCTCAAAGCCTCAAGACAATGTAAACGCTTCTCTATACTAAACTGCAACTGCCTGCAATAAAGTCATTTATGACATGAAGTGCACAAAATTCCATTAAAATAAACCCTGCTGAGCTAGGTGGGCCGATGTTACTGTGTGCTTCCAGCTGGTGTCTCTTTGTAGTCACTGCTTTTAGTCAGATTGTTCTGGTGCAATTTAATCTGAATACATTTTGTTCTATTCCTCCCACTACGCCCATCCGTCAGGAGAGGATGAGCTGTTCTGTGGCATGCTCGTGCTCCTGGCGAGTGCAGGTGATGGCTGTGATTCACTCTTGGCTTTGCTGCAAGTGCTGATGTGGAATTGTGGAAACTGTTCACCGGCAGAAGCAAACACATGCCTCCTTGGTCCCCTTTCAATGGGTGCAAGTCCCCGATTGGAAATGGTAGCCCTGGGCATTCAGATTCGGGGGGAGATCCTGGCCCCACTGAGATCCATGGGATGTTTGCTGTTGACTTCAGTGGGAACTTCACTCCTGGGATCTGTTTTGCATGCAGCTATTTTCACTCCCATTTCCCACGGAATCTGAAATACCAAACCCCTTCTTAGGGCAGAAAGGCACAGATTGCAATTTGAGGTGGTTTTCAAAGGAAAGCCTAATTGTCCCCTATGGTTACCAATGGATCCTGTGATGTCTTATTCACAGAATACCTGGGGGTTTTCCAAATTTCTATTTAATAGTATTTTAAAATTAATCAAACCATGTGCCCATTCCAGGACAAAATTCTTCAGAGCCTCACCCACAGCCTGCTGTGGTGACAACTTATTTAGGTGTCGCACACAAGTGTGTGCGTTTTGCATACTAATCCAAGAATCTAAATTGGAAAAGAAATTGAAGCGTAAATGAGCTAATGAAGGGGCATTAAGAAATAAGAGCCTGGCACTCTCTCTGTCCTTGCCTCAATCTTGATGAGCACCATTTGTGACACCTCCTTTATTGACCTTGTGCAGAAGAAGCTGTGCTGGGTCAGTGTCCAAGAAGAAATGCCCTTTCCCTAAGTGCTTTATTCTGCGTCTAGCAGGGAAAATGTTGCGGTGTCACTGTTTGTTCGGAAAGCCTTCAAAGAGTCAGGGACAAATCTCTTCTTTTTGACAGTGTTGCAAGGTTTGGGAAGAACAAAACTTGAAAGGATTTTGACATTGAATATGGTCCAGATCCTGCTCTCAGTTACACTATTATAAATCCAGTGTAACTCCATTTACACCTGTGTAATTGAGAATAAAATAACGTCTTTTAACTTTTGCCTTTCTAACTGCTATTAGAATGTCTCTTTTATCGCAGATGTCTGTAATACTAAATACAATCGTGCTTCTTATTCAAGGTCCTTACATGCAACCCTCCTCATATTCTGATCTGCTCTTTCATTATATAACAGGTCTTCTGCTATACTCATCCGGAAGTCATTTGGGATGCTCTAATGACAGGAAACTTATTTCAGCCTTTTCAGGGAACTCAGTTAAACTAATATTTTGGCTCTGATTTGATTCTTCAGCCTCTCCACTCTATTACTTAACAATTTATTTTCTTTCTGTGATGGCTGCACAGAAACTGTTCACTTGCACATTTTTTTTGAATGGACGGTTCCCCTCCCCTCAGCTCCCTCTTATTTGAGCCTTCAGAGTAACCAAGGATTCTCGGATGAGGATGCCCCATCCCCATCACATGTGCTCAGATACCCAAGGAGGGATGTGCTAAAGAAACCTAGGTAGAAGTCTGACACCAAAATATGATGATGATGTTTTGAAGAGGGAAATTATAGGTAAAAAAAGACCTAACAATATAGATCCCAAGAGATAATGTGTCCTATTATATGTGGTTCCTAACTTTGCACCTGAGAAGCCACATGTATCTGTGAGAACTCGCCGTGGTTCAGCTGGGGGTCATCCCCAAATAAGAATAGGCATGGTGATTATTATGGCCTCCTTATATTCCTGAAATGTTCTACCTTGTTCATACAGCTTCAGGGAGAGAACCTTTTGGGGCCATCTCCCTTCTTTACATTTGGAAATTACAACTGTTTGTTCATTACTGCATAAACTCCCTCCATTTTAATCAGTTAAATAATTTCTAAGGATGGTTTCAGGAAAAGAAGGCCAGTACAGACACTTAAAAAATACCTCCTCCTGAGACTAAAGTTTATGAATTTCTCTGGAACCCATTATTGTTTGCAATGTTGTTGTACCTGTGTTGGTCCCAGGGTATGAGAGAGACAAGGTGAGTGAGGTAAAATCTTTTATTGGGCCAAGTTCTGATGGTGGAAAGGGACAAGCTTTCGAGCTTCATAGAGCTCTGTGATGCTGTATGATTAAAGATGACCATTTATATCATTGATATTGCCACTGTTATACAATTTAAATAAATCTTGCATGTATCATGTAAGGTGTCTGTGGAAAAGTTACCATCTATCAAGTATGATTATCCTGAATAAATCCATGTATCATCTTTGTATCTAAAGTTATGAATATTGGCTATGTATTTATCTCTCCAACATGTGTTTTGTTCCTTGGTGACACCCTCCAATAGATTTACGTCAGGGCTAGATAACTATTTGTTGATAGCTCATTAAGGACACTCCACTCTCACTAAAAAAACTTATGCCATCTCATAGGCCTTTTCTGTGGATGCCTCAGACAATGAGTAGCCAATGGCCACCCCCTGTGATTCAGTAAAACATGTAAGGACATGGATAAGCACATGTGACCCTGGACTCCATATTGGGCCAGTAACTTTCCATGCACCTGGGCTGTGGACTTTGTTTGGGACAGTACATTTCCAGGCATATGGCAAGAAATATAAAAAGACACCTGAGACACCTCCATTTTGCCTCCTTCCCGCTCTAATTCTCTGGACTGTGGATTTACAACTAAAAGGAGCATCTTGAACTATGGAATGAGGACCTCCCAATCATCTGTAAGTTACCAAGAGACTTTTGCAAGCCAGCAGTCTATTCCATCACTACTACAAACCTGATATAAGGCCTTTGCAATCATTTGTATGTCTATGATCTATTAACCATCTATAACTCTCTTCTTTTATTAATAAATCTTTAGTTATGTTACTAAGGATTGGCTGACAGTATGATATTTGGGTACGATCTGAGAGACATATGGACCTGAGGATAAGTGTCTGATCCTTTGGGATTAGTAAGAACCTCACATATGGTGAAATAGGTTTTTAGTAATCTCTCACTATATTAGACTTTGTCATCTGGATGGGTGCCAAGGGCTGGAATGCCTAACGGGGACTGTATTTGACTTCTGGTTAACCAGTGTAGTATTGCAGAAACTCTTTTATTACTGGCTTGGTGAATCCAATGCTAGAATAAACCACCAGCTTTGGGGATTGTCTCCTCTATTTCTTGCAGTTTTCCCTGGTGTGGCCTTCTCAGTAAAGTCCATCCCAGGCACTCGGTCAGATTTGGCGTAGTCGGCAGGATCCACATGATCACAGGTCAGTTGGCTTTTGGATCAGAACCCCCACACTAGTCAAATTTGAAATTTGATATTGAGAATTTTGGTGGTTAAAGAATACTAACAATGGGTGAAACATGGTCATGAGCGGATTGTGACTTGAAGCTTAAACAATTATGTAAAGAAAGAAAAATAACTCTTAAAGAGGACATTTCAGATCAGAAAATAATAGATTTGCTTATAGACTGTGTCCAGAAAGCAGGGTCTCCGTCTTCACCTGCCCCAGATACAACGGAAGTGATCAGAATGCAAGTGGTGAAAGAGAAGCAGCATCTTGAGCATGAAGAAAAACTGGCAGAACTTCAAATGAAGGAGGAAAAGGAGGCTGAGCAGGCAGAGGAGAGAGTAAAAAAGAAATTGCAAATAGAAAATGGCAACTGGCTACCCCTTGAATAAAGCAGCATGTCCTCTGTTATCACATACACTGGGTGCCTAATTCTGCATCAGTAAGTAGGTGCCTTAGCATTGATTTCAATGGGCACGGGATCAAATAAAAAATCCGAGAGCAGCATGCACCCAGATACTTCAGCCTCTCAAATTGAGTGATCAGTAGCAATCAAGGTACATAGAGCCACACCAAGGCACTGCAGCCAACAAGAACAGAATATATAGGATTTTCCGTACCAGATCAGACCATTGGTTCACTGAGTCTGGTATCTTATCTCTGACAGCAGTCACTGTCTGATGCCTCAAGGTCAAATGTGCTTTCCTCTCCCCACAAATAATGCACTTAACCAATTAGGAAATACTGTTTATGGAAGAAAAATTCCTTCCTGGCCCCTGTCAATAATTAAGCCCTGAAGCAAGACAGTTTATTCAATTTCTTTTTTTCCCCATTCCATTATGTTTGTATCTTTTAAAAAATATTCTTGATGGTCATAAAATTATCCAGTTCTTTTTAAAAAGTCAATATTTGCTGCTTAGTGGAGCCATGAGCCTACATACAGGCTGGAAAAGATTCAAATCTTCACTAGTTGAGCTGAAATGCATTCGTCCACAGAGTACATATGTAATGTTACTGTCCTGGCTTGCAATGAGTCCTGTCTGCAAAGTCTCTCCTCTCCAAGGGTGAATCTGGATTTAAAAAACCATTATTTGATACATTTTCTTTTATTGCTTCATAGGTCTTAGGACTTATGGATTGTCCAAAGCGAAGCAAGGTTTTTGACTTAAAGCAAAAAAAAAAAAAATGTCTGGATCGCTAAGAGGATTGGTAACGGAGATATTGAATCTATTTCCTCTAGGTTGTCTATTGAAATCGAGTCCATCTCTGTAGTACAGAACCCGAGTGTCTGATAGCTGTTTGGCCAGTGTGAAATGGTTTTGGTCTCATTCCGATTCCCACCTCTTTATAAACCCTGCCTACATCTGGCACTGATTGGCAGTCTCAACAGAGTGGCCTAGGGTTGCATGTGCCACAAAGTTTGAACTCTCTTCTCACTGTCTAGCAGAGTCCCTCCAGCTCAAAGTTGTGGGGGAAACTTGCACTGTTGCCACCATGCGTACCTGCTCTGTAGCTATATTGGAGGATTTAATTCACCAGGGCTGTCCATCTGTCTCCATTCATGAGCATTCAATCCGCACATACGCTGTATTTAGGAGAGAGATGAAACGAAGAGGAGCACGTGTATTGGCATGCTGTCATGGTAGCAGTGAAACAAGCTACCTGCATTCAGGGGCAAAAGCTGCTGATCTGAGCTATTGCTTTTGGCATCATCCTGTGTCCTGGGCGTGTGCTGTTCAGCAGCAGGTGCCTTCTGAATCATCCAAAACCATGGAAGGGTCTGTCGTCCCATTTCCAAGTTGCCAGAAAGCTGCTTAGGAACCTTCAGCAATTCCCAGACCAATCCTGACTGCCCGATTTGCGCTCTGTGGAATCTGCTGAGGTGCTTTGACCTTTTCCAGCCTGTATGAATTCAGCCCACTGCATTAATGTGAAAGAGGAAAAGAGAAGCTATTGATCATTAAGGCTGCAATTTAGTCATGGAGGTCACGGATTCCGTGACTTCCAAAGACCTCTGTGACTTCAGCCAGCGCCAGCTGGGAGCTCCAGGGTCCTCTGCTGCCTGCAGAGTCAGGGAGCTGCAGGGTATCCCCCCCCAGATGGTGGGAGCCCCCTGCAGGTCCCGGCCACTGCAGGTGGCAGGCAGACCCCCCACAGCTCCCCGCCGCCATGGGCGTCAGGGGGGATCCCTGCAGCTCCTGGCTACTGCAGGAGGCAGGGTGGACCCCCACCGCTCGGAACCACCAGTGGAGGGGGCCCCTGGAACTCCCTGCCCACAGCTGCCCAGGCTCCTCATTTTGTCATGGATATTTTTAGTAAAAGTCAGGGACAGGTCCATAGGCGCCAATTTTCCCCGGCGCCGGTGGGTGCTCGCGCCCCCCCCCCGGACCCGCCCAACTTCACCCTTTCCCCGCCCCAGCCCAACCCCCATTCCAACCTCTTCCCTAAAGTCCCCGCCCTACCCCTATTGGACCCCTTCCCCAAATCCCCACCCCTGCCCTGCCTCTTCCCCGAGTGCTCCGCATTCCCCCTCCTCCCCCCTCCCTGCCAGCGCTTGCCGCCGCGAAACAGCTGTTTTGCGGTGCAAGCGCTGGGAGCTAGGGGGAAAAAGCGGGCACACGGTGCGCTGAGGGAAGGAGGTGCAGGCGGAGGTGAGCTCGGGCAGAGGTGCGGGGCGGGGAGGGGAGCTGCCGGTGGGTGCTAAGCAGCCACCAATTTTTCCCCGTGGGTGCTCCAGCCCCGGAACACCCACCAAGTCGGCGCCTATAGACAGGTCACGGGTTTCCATGAATTTTTCATTATTGCCCGTGACCTGTTCATGACTTTTACTAAAAATATCTATGACAAAATCTTAGCCTTATTGATAAACTAAAATGCATCTGGTTTATATTAAGAGCAAAGGAGGGGAGCTGCAAACCACCCAGATTTCAGCATGACAGCATATAATTCCTGTGTTGCCTGGTGCCTATCAATTTAATTGCCCTGCTACCATCAGTTCACTCAGTATCAATTGTTACATGGCTGATCACGGTACAATCATTTGCTATTTGTGCCACTGTCACATGTGCTTCCTTCATGTTCCATTAGTGCAGCAGTAGCTAATGGACGAAGTGATACCTGTAAAATCTCAAAAGTCCGAGAGAGTCATAGCTCTGTCTCAAAGCTTACCATCTGCTTGTTAACCTTGAGACAAGAATGCTAGCCTTTCAGACATCAGTCATGTGTTTCCAACAAAGCAGTGGGGCTTTCCCGCCCCCTCCCCTTGCTGGTCAATAAAAAGCATGAAGTAGTAAGGAAAAAGCCTCCACAGCAAAGATAAAAGCTTTGAGTAGGTCCACAGCCCTGCCTCAGGTTGCGACCATGTGCCACATCTCACAAGACTGGAACAGGAGAGCCAAGATAGATCCAGGTGCTAGAAAGTGGTTTTGGTAGTTCTCTAGTTGGCCCTCTTCCCTTAGGGTCTGTACCAAATCAATGCCCTGCCTGTCACTGTGCTCCTTGGGGATGCTATCTTTCACATGAGTTATACAATAGAGAGCATTCCCAATGTACTGTCTTTAAAAATCCCATGGCATATTGTACCAGTGTATGGGAGCGAAGTCTGATGCTCTAGCTAAATTTTATTTTAGGTAATTACATGAGCTTGTTAGAAAATGGAAGAAGAAGGGGCTGGTGGGAGGGGAATTGTGAAAAAAATCATTTCTGGTTTTCACAGCCAGTTGGGCTTTGTCAACTTTTTCTGACCAGTTCTAGTAATTACATTCCATATGTCAAAACTCTCTTCTGGTTTCAACTGGCTGATTCATTCTCTTTCCTAGGCTTACCATACGTCCAGATTTCCCCGGACATGTCCGGCTTTTTGGTGCTTAAATCCCCGTCCGGAATTTTCAAAAAGCCGAACATGTCCGGGGAAATAGGGAGGCATAAGCCAGGGTCCGCCCGGCCCCAGCACGATCCGCCAGGTCCGCAGTGCAGCCCAGTCGCCCTGGCTACATTGTAGCGAGCTCGGGCAGGGGAGGGGAGGCGGGGGCGCAGCCGCAGAAGGCGGAGGAGGGGCCGCTGCTGCCCCCGCAGGCCGGGCAGACGGCGCGCCCCAGCCGAGCCCGCAGGACCACGGGGAGGCCGGGCCCAGACAGCGGCTCGGGCTTCCCTCGCGGGCGGGGACCCCCCAGCCACTGGGGGACCCTTCCTGCGGCCCCGTCGCCCCACGCAGCTCGGAACCCGGCACCGCGGGAGCTGTTCCAGTGGGGACAGGCCGGGGAACGTGCTCGGCGGCGGCAGGAAGGAGGCGGCGGGGAGTGCGGCATGTGCCGGGGCTGCAGGGACCCACGCCGCCCCGGTTGCCGCTGAGCCTCCAAAGCCCCTGCCAGGCAGAGGCTGCCGAGTGAGCGGGGGAGCAGGGCAGGCGGGGGGTGCAGAGGCTGCAGGGTGAGGAGGACCAGGGCAGGCAAGGGCATAGAGGCTGCAGGGGCAGGGGGGCGCAGGGACAGGGCAGGCGGGCGCGCAGAGGCTGCAGGGGCGGTGGGGTGGTGAGTGGGGAGCAGGAGTCACAGAGGCTGCAGGGGCGGGGGGTGCAGGGGCTGCAGGGCGAGTGGGGAGCAGGGGTCACAGAGGCTGCAGGGCAAGGGGAGGTGCAGAGGCTGCAGGGTGAGTGGGGAGCAGGGAAGCACTTAGCAACCCCCAACCAAGATCAGAGCGGGAGGGAGGAGGGGGAATGCAGGGTGCTCAGAGGAGGGGGCAGAGTTGGGGCAGGGACTTTGGGGAAGGGGTTGGAATGGGGATGGGGAAGGGGCGGGGCCGGGGATGGGGAAGGGGCGGAGTTGGGGCAGGGCCAGGGCCCCCATGGAGTGTCCTCTTTTTTCAGTGTTGAAATATGGTAACCCTATCTTTCCAGTCCTGTCCTAGACTGTTTGCTAGCATTGCTGTGTGCCATTGAATGGATGTCACATGCCATCCAGTAGTTCTCCCTAAAAACTGCTATTGTGATTATGAATGGGAGGCAGTGAAAGGGAGTACACAAATAAGAACTTGCTTTAGAATGCCTCATTGGAAGGGTCAGTATAGTGCGAAGATAAATAACAGGGATTCTAACGAGTGGCAATGGGGGATCTGGGTGTCAGCTGGATCCCACTACACAATAGGAATAAACCAGGTCCTTGGTCTATAGCTCTGGCTAATACTGCTTCTTTAAAGCCAAGTTACAAGTGTCATTACATCAGCTTGAGCAGAGTGGGATTATTATCTAGCATGAGTGGAATGTGATTGTCATGGAGAATTGCCCTGCATTACTTAAAGCACCCCAGTGAAACGGAAACTAGCAAGTTAAGAATTCCTGATTCAGTCTGGTGTAACTTGGTCTGTGCGAAGGTTAAGTGGGAAACGGAGAGATGGAGAACTGGGAGGAACCTAAGCAATGGTGGCCAGGATCTTGTAGTCTGCAAGAAGAGACCTAGAGGTCCCCCACAATACACAGATTTGTCTATTGCAGTCCTCAGGTCCTTTTCAGAGGAGGAGGGCACTCGAGAGTTGCTGCTCACTCTCTCCTGCAAGATTGAAACTTTCCATTCCTCATCAGTTTGGTAAATCGGCTGTAAGTTAAGAGGTTTATATGTGAAATTGTCATGTATCCAGAGAGCAGTCAAGCTGCTGACTCGGTGAATGACCTCACCAGAGCTCACAGCTTACCCTCCAGCCACGCTCTCTGACTATGTTATTGTTGGGAAAGACTTATTGACAATCCCTTTATTTCAACACACTCAATGGAGGCAAACAGGAAACAGTGTGAAGCTGGCCTCCATTCAACTCCATCGCTTCCCATTTACCTAAGATTGATTATCTGGAGCTGAATTTGTGTACTCTCCTTATTCAGCATCCCATTCATCAGAGCTGGCAGGCAGGCCTTGCTTCAGGTGCAGCTTTAACTTGGCTCCAGCTATACCAGTTCCCTATAAGGTATTCATACCCAGAAGGGCTGCACTATGCCACTTGGTTATCTTGGGGAAAATCCTGGTTCCATTGACTTAAATAAAGGCAGGAGTTCACCCCTGGAGTTTCATTTTAACACAAGAATGAACCATTTACCAGAAGCTCTTTATTTGCTCTCTTCTCACCCACCCCTCTATCTCCCCCTCCCCCCCATGTTGTAAAATAGAGCAGCACCACAAGATTGTCTAGTAACAGCAAATATTTAGAATGTTATTATCTAGCTCTCAAAGCCATGGTGAGCAAGTGCCATATCCCCATTTCTACAGATGGGAAAACAGAAGCATGGAGATGTCAATTGACTTCCCCAGCATCACACAGCAGGCCAATGAAAAGCAGGTCTCTTACTTCCCAGTCTGGTGCACTCCCCAATACTTCAGAGGCGAAGGCACCACCAAAGGGATACACAATAGAAATAAAATAATCTGGGTGTCAGAGCAAGAGCTGGTAAGAGAATGTAAGTCTGTTTCACAGAAGGGTCTGAGTTTGGCAAGCTGGCTTGGTTCTCATTTGGAATGAAAACCGAACACTTCAAAATTTTCTGCAAAACAAAAATAATTCATAATTTAAAAGTGGCTTTGGAAATGTTTTGACCTTTTTGAAACATTTCCGAGGTCCCCTGTGCTGCCCAGAGCCCTGCCTAGTGGGGGAACCCAGGTGCGAGGCAGCTCTGGGAGTTCAGTATAGGAGCTAATACAGTCCCCAAGGCAGCTGCTTGTCAAATAGGCTGGATGGCAGGGGGTAAAGATCAGGGGGGCTGTCAAACATCCCTTTGTTCAGAGTCTGCTTTTTCCTGTGTATGTCACTCTCCGCTCCTCACTGGTGCTGTACCAAATGCTGCTCTTTCAGATGGAAGCAGGACTGCTTGCTTGCAGGAAGGTGGTGTGTAGATAGGTGGTTCTCCTTGACCTATTTGCTTCTTCCTTCCTGTCACTAATCTCTTTTCAGACTCCCCCTGTTTGCTTGGTATTTTCTCACTGCCCTTTTCCCACAACTCTGCCTATGGAACAGAACCTTGGTGCTGAATGGCTTAAAACCCTTAGGCCCCTTTCAGGTACACTGATGTTATTTTCCCTCGCTTTCCTAAAGCATGGCTGTCCTGAGTCCAACACTGGGAGTTGTTTTGAGGGGACAAACCATGAAGGGTTATTCTTCAGTTTAGCTCCTAATTAGTTGGGAAAAGTTGGTTCGGACCAAACATTTGAAACATTTTGTTCTGAAAATGTCAAAATGAAATGTTTTGATTTTTTAGAATTTTTTGATTGAGTGGTGGTTGTTTTTGGATGAAACGGATACAAATTAAAAAAATATTTCATTGTTGAAAAATAAGATTTTTGGCCAAAAAAAAAAAAAAAAAAGAAAAGAAAAAAGTTTCATCTGAAAACTTTCGCCCAGCTCTAATTATGAGTCTTGGATGAGGCGGAATCAGGAGTTCCTGGCTCCCACTGATCTGTTCCCCCATTTCTCTAAGAACTTGCTTCTCTCACAGGTATTTCTCTATTGATCTTCCAAACAGGCTCCGTTAGTCCTTCCCAGTAACAATCTCAGTTATTATCTCACCTAATAAAACTGCCCATTCATATTCCTGGAGTATCAGGGTTTTTCTGAGTCAGCAGGAAGTATCCTGAAGTGAGAGGCTCCGGTTTCTAGATCATTAGAAGTAGATTTGATGGCAAATCCTAGGTTATTCCAGTCCAGTGCCTTTAGTTGTCATTTTAGAGTAAGTCTGAATCCAATTCTCCAAATGATTCTTTTGGCATTCAGGGCAAGAAACAGCAGGACTGGACAGTTGGCTTCTGGATAGTTAACAAATGGAACATGATAGAGAGCCGAAGAGGATAGCAACCCGTTCAGGTTGTTGTGGTGCACGTCTGATCCTGATCAAGAACCTTCCTAATTCTTCAAAGAAAGCGACAGTGCATCTTGACGCAACACAGATAGTTACTTTGACATTTGCAATCATGTCTGTTGAATAGAGCCTATGTCATGAAGCTGGAGGAGTAAAAACACATGGACATTTCTTTCAAAAAACAAACAAACATGGTATGAATTAAATGTATCCAATTTACCAGCTGGATTTGCTGCTCCTCAGTGCTTTTCCATGCATTCCTCTGCATTTCAAATTCTGTTTATGCAGGAACCCAAAGTACTTCTCTGTTTACTAAGTTTGATTTGTATCATCTGATCAAAAGTTAGCCTGCATCTTTGCTGAGCATAATGAACAGCCGGCAAGGTACTGCAGGGTAAATTCCTGTATACACCTGAAACAGCACAACAGCCTTCTTCAGTGGGCACACAGCACCAGCTATCAGGAATGGGAGTCATTGTCCTTATTCTCCCACTGCCACTAAAAAACTTAATTCTGGTGGAAAGGAAGGATATGGTTTTAGCAGACCACCAGCCCAAATAAAAATGTGCCCAGCTTTTATGCTTGCACTGTAAGGGTTGCAGATATAAAAAACCAGTGTGAAAGGAATTAAGGTTGAGGATTAAAGGAATGTTTGCTAGCTTGAAAATGTAGATTAGTTCTTTTGCAGTACACTGTACTTGTCTGGGAAACTTAATCCCAATATCTGCCAGTCTCCTAGATATATATTTACATGTAATAGGTATAGTAAAGTCTGGATGTTTGTGTGGAAAGGGGAGGGATGTCCCTAGTTGTGTCTGACTACGTGAGCACCATCTGGATATCAGGGAGGATTCAGTGTTCTTTTCTTCAGCAGAGCTTTCCAAATGTATAGGTTTCATAATCTCTTTATGTCATCATTTGGTACCTGCTGAGGGAGTGGTGATCATTTTGCATGGCTGCTCCTCTTCTCGGCCATACCTGTATGGAAACAGGAGGTGGATGGGGGGGTGGGGGAATGTGCTCATTTCCTCACCAGTATTAGCTGGAGTGTCCTTCGCCGTGTAAAATCACACTCAAAGGACCTAATTCCGAGGGCATTTAACATCAATGATAATAACAGGGTTCAAAAAAGAACTAGATAAATTCATGGAGGATAGGTCCATCAATGGCTATTAGCCAGGATGGGCAGGAATGGTGTCCCTAGCCTCTGTTTGCCAGAAACTGGGAATGGGCGACGGGATGGATCACTTGATGATTATCTGTTCTGTGGGCATCTGGCATTGGCCACTGTCCCTCTGGGGCACCTAGCATTGGCCCTGTTTAGCCTGATCCTGGCCTTAACTGTAACTTCCTTGGTGCTCTAAAATCCACCACCTTCTGAGACAAAAGAAGGCCAGAGGTACCTGGCAATACTGTTTGTGGGTATGTATGGCCGGCTAGCACTTCAACTGGAGACTGACTTTGTTTTTGACAATGAAAGTTTAGCTTCTGGAGCATAAGATGTGAGAGGTACTGGCAAGTCATACTGGTGCATACCAGCTGAATCTAATCCCTGAATGTGGGTAGCTTTAGAACTAAAATGGGAAAAGGCCCTTGAAATGAGGGTCAGTTGAGAAGTGTTGTGGTATTGGGCACTAGGCCTTTAAGGGCTGAGCTTCCCAGACAGAGAGTTTGGGCAGGGTGCTGTGAAGCAACACCTTAAGCACTGAGTGATCACTGACCACCACAGGTATGGGGTTTTTTTGGGGTTTTTTTTTTAAACTGCCTTCAGGCAGTCCATGGGATTTGGGGACTGATTTTCCTCTTGCTTACCTGGTGTAAATCAGGAGTAACTCCTCTGAAGTCAATGGGATCACATTAGTGTAAGTCTGGGGTAAGGTGTGGAGAAGGGAGGAGAACGGGGAGGGAGGAGTAAAATGAGAAGGGGCAATAGGCTCTTTGGGACAGGGACCATCTTTTTGTTGTGTGTTTGTACAGCACCTAGCACTATGGGGGTCTGGACCCATGACTGCGGCTGCTAGCCACTACCACAGTACAAATCATAATAACGAATAACAAATGGTGGGGGGAGTGGGAAATCTGGGACAACGGAGGAGTTGAAAGTGTTAAAAAAACCAATTTTCCCTCCAACCGTTTATCAGCCCATCTTGTCTCTCTCTCTCCCCACCTGCATTTTAAATGTGAATATTTAATTTAGAACGTCCGTGTAACAACACTACTGCAGTGAGGGTGCGCTTTGTTAACTGGGTAAGGAACACATCCTGGGCTGAATAAACTGAGGTCAACGGTGGCGGTGGCTACAGGAAATGAAGGCTTCTTTGACTGGTGTTTTGCTTCCACAAAGGAAACCAAGTCGTATCTCTTTAAAACATGAGTTATTCCTCTGCTGCTTCCCACTCACTGCAGCTGTCTGTGGCTAGAGAGCGAGGGGCAGGTCAGCCTTTGGGAGCTGACTGACAGCTTATTAAATTGATACTGAGTATTTCCCTGTTGGAGATGCACTCTTAGCAAAGAGGGAAATAAAGGTTCTTCTCGCTTCTAGGAAAGAGAGAAGAAAGGGCTGAGTTACATGCATCAGCCTGTCTCCCACCGATAGCAGGGAAAAAACAGTCCTTCCAATATCCTTTCAGCTGCTTGGTGGCAGGCAAGGAGCGTGTTAATTGAGCTTAGGGTGACCAGATGTCCTGATTTTATAGGGACAGTCCCGATTTTTGGGTCTTTTTCTTATATCGGTTCCTTTTACCCCCTACCCCCGTCCTGATTTTCTAGGGACAGTTCCGATTTTTAGATCTTTTTCTTATATAGGCTCCTTTCCTCTCTCTCCCCCCCCCCCGCCATCCCGATTTTTCACACTTGCTGTCTGGTCATCCTAATTGAGCTGTACTGGGGCTAATAAATAATGGAATGGCTGAAAGAGGGAGGCATCCCTTTGATCAGCAATGCAATAAGGTCAGACCTGCCTCCGCTAGCACTTAGAATCATAGAATCTCAGGGTTGGAAGGGACCTCAGGAGGTCATCTAGTCTAACCCCCTGCTCAAAGCAGGACCAATTCCCAGACTGCACTTGGGATTCCTGGGACGCTTTCTGCTAATAACACAAATAGAGCTGACTGGTCAGGTGTGAAATACCCACAAGCCTTGTCTGGAGTTGGGGTGGAGGTGACACCCACTGGTGCCCAGCCCAGCACCATTACCAACCCCTAGTGTAGACAGACAAAGCCGCAAGAAGCCAGGGTTTGCACTGGAGCAGCTTACCCCTACTTGAAACCAAGTAAGTTGTCCCGGTGCAAATCATAGCTTATAGACCGTGTTTGCACTGGCAGTACTGGTGGGTGAAATTGTGACAAATCCCCATAGCAGACAAGGCCCTTTGCATTCCAAATCCACAACTTTGAATCCTACCCAGTGTCCTTGGCTAACACTCTCCCTCTCTCTTTCTCTCCCCCTCCCCCCGCCCCCGCCTGCCCCTTTCCCCCTGCTCTGTTGCTTTGTGCCGATGTTGTGTAACTTTATCTAGTTTGTAAAGCCCTCGGGGTGACAGTGTCTATAAAAAAGTACGTTTATTATTATTGAAATTTGCAATTGGGGAAAAAACAAATGAAGTGCTGGCAAAAGCAAATTTTGCATTGTACTGTTCTGATGGTTTGCAGAAATCAGATACTGTGTAATTTTAATCACTCATGGGGAAAATGCAGTCTAGATTTTTTTTTTCAGTGTTCTGGCTAATTTCTAAAACATTGTTTTGGGCCACAGTTAGGTCACTCCCAGTATATGATCTTATCAAGTAGTGGAGTCTTCGTTAAAACCTCAGAGAGATGTCACAGTACTAGGTGCTGATTAGTCATTGCAAATAATTTATTTGACTAATATCTCCTCCCTTTTTCCCCCGTTGGCAAATTATCCACCAACAGGTCATGATTCAAATGAATGTATTTGCAGTTGTTCTGTGGATAGTTTATGTGAACTAACATTAGCCTATGGATTATTCACAAAGTGGTTTCAAAAAGTGCTTTTTGCTCATTACTTGCACTGTATAATTGCTCAGCTGAGTCATATGGTGGTGGTGTTTCCCAGTTGAATTCCCCTTTTCCCTTCACCAGTTACCCACAGAATCAATAATCATTCCAAACTCCTATGCCAAATATAGACAGAGCTTTTCCGAAGCACCACGCGAGTCCCATGTCCAGGGTGGCTATTTCGTAGCCCTAACATTGTGACGCTGTGGCTTTCAGCACATGGCCTTGTGAACAAAAACTCACTCGCTGTGATGTTTGCTGTTAAGAGGTTGTGAATGCCAGTGAGGCCAGTTAGTGGGGTTTTATTCACAGGAGGGCTTCCAAATGTTTTTGCGATAGTCATGTAGGTCTGGGGCCAACAAACTGGGCCTGATCCTTCATTTCATGCCCAGGAAAACTTCTGGTTCATTTGCTTGTGTTTTGGATCCTCAGTGTTACCACTTCAGTACTTAAAACTAAATGGGATGGTGCAGCTCAGAAGCACTAAGGCCTGATCCAAAAGCTGTTGAAGTCAATGGAAAGACTCCCATTGCCTTTGATGGGCTTTGGATCAGGTCCTAGTAGAGAACACAGCACTAAGAGCTTTGAATTCATGGGTTGTACAGGATTGCCGAGTTCCCAGACACTGGTTCTGTCGTAGGCATGAAGGGGCTCCTGAAAGAGAAACTCTGAGCCATCTGTGCCATATCATGCATATGCTTAAATAGCTAGGCCACATACGGGATCGTCATCAAAGCCTCTTCTGCTTAGCTAGAATGCTACTGAGTGGGGAGGCTGCTGGCATGAGGAGAAGGAAAGAACCCTGGTTTAGTTGCTGAATAGGGTAGGAGAGTGGTTCCCACCCTTTCTGAGCAATTGTATCAGCCTACCACAGCGGCACTGTGAGTGGGAGAACAGTGAACTCCGTGCCAGAGGTAAAAACCTAAGCCTCTTGGACCAGGGGTTGAGAACCACTGACAAAGGATACTGAAGGGCCAGAGAGAGCTTTCCCAGCCCAGATTCTGCTGCAAAAAGGCACCTGATATAAAAGCCTGACTCCCTCCTGGAGGAGGAGATGTCGACTCAATAAAAGTTCAAGTAAATAAAGTTAATGAGTGATTTGCTGTGATACATCATAGACAGTTCAGCTAATTCCTAAAACTTGTTTAGTAACCAGAGCTGATGGACCTGGAATTCGTCTCAGTGAGGGTGGGATGGAATAAAGATCAATATGTTTGTTCTCCTTTTGCATCTCCTTCCTTCCCCATTTATTGCAGTCAAATCAGCTTTTCAGGTCCAAATTATGGATGGGCAAACTTGTTCAGAGAAAACAAAACCCGCAAACCTCACCCAGAACATGAACTGTGTTATTTATTCCCAACGTCAAGGGCTAATTAGCATTTATTTATTTTAAGATATTTTTCATTTTCATGCACTGGAACTGGAAGCTAGAAAGTGTTTGGAAGTTCACTGACAAGCCTGTTCTTGTTCTCCAGCCCAATTTTGAATACTTTAGTTAGGTTTGTATATTTCAGTTCAGCATCTAAACCTATGCTTACCTAGACGAACCAGGCCTTGAGAGAGTCACTCCTGTTGGGCATTGCTGGATAGTCCAGTACTTGAATTCTTGAACTCTCCACATCTGGGGTCACGAGCTCTGCCTTGCTGGGCTCCTGGCTGCAATAAGGGCTCGGAAAGCATCTGTAACTCCCCAGCCAGAGATTTTCCTGATAGGGGAAATCCCCTGTGGGGGTAGAGTTAACATAACTGTCTTCTCTTTCTCTCTCAAACACACACACCCCATCCATCCATCCATCCATAATGGAGATGGGCAGACAAGGGGCATGGCTGGAGTATGCTGTGCTCCCGCAATGCTTATCTAGGAAATGTTTCCTGGAGAGCTGTTTCCTTCCGGCACAGTTTACAGCAGCCCCTGGGCTGCTTTAAACTACACCAGGGCTGGTGCCAAATTGGCCAGAGGATCAGGAAGCCACAACCAGTCCCTCCGGGCTGTGCCCAGCAGAACTTGGGCAGAGCAGTGAGCCGTGGCCTTGGTTTCCAATGTGGCCAGTGGAATGTGGTGTTAGGAGAGCTGGCTAGGTTTTCAATGTGGATTCAGTGGGCAAAGCTCTGCCCTTGCTTACAGGCACACAGCTCTTGTTGGCATCGCTGAATTCAGTGGGTGCATGGTTCCTCTTCTGAAGCATCTAGTTCTGGCCACTGTCAGCAACAGCATAGTGGCCTAGGTGGACCATGGGTCTGATTCTATATTCTTACATGGAGCTGTTACAGGAGGGGGAGCCCTTGGTGCACCAGACAAGGGGTGCAGGGGACAAGTCCTCTCCTTTTAACAGTCTCCTTGAATGTAGCCCTTGCACCCACAGATCTAGAGTTTGATCCGATGTCCTTTACTGGTGAGTTCAGGGCCTGGCTCAATAAATCTGACATTGTGCTCGAGGGTGTGTGTGGGGAGGAGGGTTAAACTACAAGGTAAGTACAAACCCGTTTGACTGACTTTCAAAATGGCAGATAGGATGTGGGCCAGCCCTGTACTCCCCATTCTCAAGAAAGGAGCCCAGGCAGCAGAGAGAGAACTAGGGAGAAGGCCTGTGAGCCAGGGGCACGTCAGCAGTTCTGAGATCACCTGGAAAAGAGACGAGTGTTGATGATGTCTCGTCATTTTCAGTCTTTTTATGGTTGGGAGAGGAGTCGCTCTCTTCCCTTCTTTCATTGCTGCTGCTGGAGCACCCTCTTGTCCCTGACTGCCCAAGGCGTCCCCTCCCACACGGAGTACGTGGAAGGAGATTGCACACTGGCTTGTTGATATAAATGAGGTTTGAATGAGCCTGTCAATTAACCTGAAAATTACAACGTTCAGTTACACCCCAGCCTGGCTCAGCCCTGGTGTCAGGAGGTACAGGTGCTGAGAGGTATTCCTGAGACTGGATCCAAACTCTTCTGCCAGCAGTTCCATACCATATGTTGCTATAGTAATGGCTTATTTTTTTATTGAATGGAACAATAAAGTGTTGTCTAAATCCCAGCCGATGGCATGAGTGCAAGCTGGGCTGCCAGAAGGCTACACTGATATATGTGCTGCTTCATTCTTGATGAGAGCATTAAACCCTCTATTTCCTAACAAACAGCTGCCTTTGCATGCATGAACAGGGAAAGACAAAACTCGCTCCGTGTTTGTCATAGCGATGGCTTCCAGGATATACTCTGTGACCTTTTAAAGTCATGGGCCCAGATTCTCTGTAGCATCCAGGGCAACTGTCAGGGAGCAGATTGCAACTCCCAAATTCCACCTTGGTATAAGCTAGAGCAGCCCCCAGGCTGCTGTGACTTACAGCAGCTGTCAGTGGTCCCCAAGAGACTGTCCACCAGCCTGGGGACAGCCGGAGCACAGATTGCCGTGGCCACTTCTCCTTCCCATCCCTGACATTGCCCCTTCCCTGAAGGCTGCAGAAAAGGTGGTATAGGAGCCGGCTCTATGTCTGCTAGGGGCTCTCCCAGACCGGGGAGGGTTATCTCCAACTGGAGAATGATGAGCAATGTCTATTCCCTTTCCACAGACAAGGCTAGAGAAGCTGGCCCATAGAGCCTGTCACCCAGACCAGCCTGCTAGTGAGTGAGGCTGCTGGATGAATTGTTGCTAACACGGCTTCAGGTAAGCGCAGTGCAGCGGGAGCAGGGTTTTCTAAAATGATTAGCTCTGTATTATTGCCTGGTTTTATACACTTGTGATGCAAGATCAAGCATGTTTATCTGACTATTTACATAACATCCCATGACCATTTCAGTAGAATGTGTGCTGGGACTTCCTTTTAAAAAAAAAAAACCCTAAAATGCTGGCCTAAGAAATTACCACTATGACAGCCAGCATTAGGCGTACCGAAGGCTGAGCAGACATTATCCAGTGAAACTGCTTTTTGATGGGAAATTGGGTTTTTGACTAAGTGGACTTTTTCATCGAAAGTGTCTGCTTTCTGTGGAAAATTTACTTTTTTTGGAGGGGCGGGGGTCAATACCCAATGGCCTGAAAATCAAAATACTTAGGTTTGGGGCTGAAATTTTTCAGTATTTTGAATTTCTGCCAAAATTTAGACATTTTCTGGCTTTGGCCAAAATTTTCCACCAGGAGGAAAGAAACATTCAATCAGTTCTAGGTAATCCCCTTCCCCCCACTAAATAGTCTCCCCCCGCCCCTCATAATAATAATACCACCACCCTGAGCTAGCACTTCTTATCAGTAGATCTCAAAGTGCTTTACAGAGGAGGTCAGCATCATTATCCCCATTTTACAGATGGGGAAAGTAAGGCTCAGAGAAGCCCAGGGTCAATAACTCAGTAGCAGAGCCAGGAATGGAAGCCAGGTCTTCCCAGTCCAGTGCACTGCCCCCTAGGCCGTACTGCCTGCCCTTTCTATGGCTGGACATTGAACTAAAAATTATAGACAAAGGCACAAAAACTTTTCCTTTCTTTGACTCATTCAGAGAGAAAACTTCCTTCCCTCTTGTAGACCAATCCTCAGCTGACTGGGTGTGCGATGCAGGGTTTTCACCATCTGCCTAAGCACCAGGGACCGATTCTCTGTTGCCCTGCCCCTTGTGTAATCATTGACTGCAGCGCAAAGTGGCTGTAGAATGTTCCCAATTCGCAACAGTCCTGCTTTATGCCCATTTTGCACTGCTGTAAATCCCTCTTCAAGGTGCAGGCAACGTAGAGTCAGGCCGCAGGTATTGGTCCTGCCCTCAGCAGGATGCAAGAGCTGATGGATGCAGCTCAATCCGATCATGTATGGCAAACCTTGTGTTCCCCCGGCTGCCCACAGCTGCCAGCTAACAAATGAGCAATGCTTCAGTCTCTGTATTCTCCCTGCCAGTTCTTCACTGATGGGGATGTACCATGTCCAACGGCATCAAAGGATGCTATGTTATACCACGAATGCTGGCACAGGAGCTGCTTTCTCAGAATTGTAGGTTGTGCCCTTCTGCATCACTGCTGTTGTTAATCTAATCGAATGTTTAAAAGGGAAAAAAGAAATCATTAGCAGTTGCATTAATGGCTACACAGAATTCTGCGCGCTGTATTAGCTTGGATTAAACGGCTGTTTGGATTCAAGTGAACTCCTCCCGCATGAGCTAATGGAATTGCTCCTTCAGTTCAGCAGCAGACGCAACCAAATTCCTGGTCCTAATTCAAGCTGCAGTTTCTCCTCCTAATGAATTAATCAACTGATTATGTGCAGATTGTATCACATTAGAGAGGTGTGTCAACCTTTGGGTGAAAATTATTGGTGCTTGTGAAAAAACATTACCTCGGGAGAACGTGTCCCTTGGGAGAAACACAGCATCACACCCTTTGCTATAATTAATCGGCCTTGTTCCTAGGGTCATTTGGTCTCACAAAACTCATTTAAAAAACTTAAGAAAAATCCAAATAACTGAAAGCAATTTCCCTATAATTAAGGGTTTGGGGTTTGTTTGTTTTTTAGCTTCCACTCTATTTAACTGTAGCACTGGAGATCAAATAAATCCTGATTGGGGCATTTGTACTGGACATTTAGGTTGTTGTAGGGGGTTTTTTTTACTCCTGTTGGCCATTAATCTTTTGAAAGCAAGTATCTGCATTTTCTTCTTCTGTGTTTGAAAAGATAAGGCACCGGTAGCTTTCGGTGCCTTTTAAGGCATTTGTTTTTCATTGTCTTGTTTGCTAGCAGCTTCTTACTGAAATTTTGCTTGGGGAGAGAGAGAGCTGTATGAATAAATGATGTTTTAGTTCTCTGGCTGTTCTGAAAAGTAAAAAAAAAATATTCATTTCAGGTCAACCTGAAAATTTTCAATGAACCAAAAAGAGAAAATAAAATTAATTTAGGCTTGTTTTCTTCTCGAACTGTTGGTTTTTTTAAGTAAAATTGAAGTAAAATTTGAAACAAAATGTCTTTTGGGATCAATAAATCAAAGTATTTGGTTTGGGAAATGTTGAAATGAAACCCATTTTTTCAGATTTTTTTCCTAAGTTTTTTTCCAACTGGAACAATTTGATGAATTTGACACAAATCAGTGTTTTGGCTGACTTGAATCTGCATTTTTATCTGAAAAATTTCATCCGGCTCTAAAAAGAGGGGGCAGAGTTAAGGAGATTGGAGAGTCCTAAAGTGCTACCTGTTGTTTGTTTCTTTTCCTCGTTTGGAGGAAGGCAGAGAGGGAAGGTTATGTTTCAAAGCTTTATTGAATGACATATATATTATATACACATAGAAATGGCACCATAACTGCAATGCATCAAAGGAGAGTTTTATTAACTGCTTAACTGTTGCAGAGAAGAGCAAATACATCAAGCAGACACAAACTGCGGTGCTGCCAGATGTTCTTCACATCCTGATGTTCTTTTGATTTTAGTAGCATCCATTTAATGCTTTGGTTTTTACAGATGCTAGAATAAGCTACCTGTTCAAGGTATCAGCACTGGCAGGTTTTAAGAAGCTTTGGATATCTGGCTTTCAGGAGCATTGTCAAAGCAAATAAATAAATAATTCTGGGAATGAGCATCCTAGGAATGCTATTAATAAATAATGGGAACTGAGGTTGGGATTGGTCATAGATATCTGCTAGTCGAGACGGAGTTTTGTTTGTGTTGCACTGGGGCAGGCTGCTGGGTTGTACTTTAAGATGCTGGTGTGGATTGTATGATTGTTTCCTGTCTTGAAAGTGAGTTCTGTTTCTCATTCTATCCCAGCAAGCAAAAATTTCTTATAAATACGATGGAGGTATGGGCGTACCTGGGTGTTCCAGTCACAAAGGTATTTTTAAAAAGTCCTGTACTCCTTGGTACTCCTTACAAAAGCAAAGCCTCTGTGATCATGTGCATGTGATACGAGTGAAAGGCAGCCTTTTCCAGGGAGTGGAATACTTATATATGTCTTGTTCCTTCCTACCTATGCATACAAGGAACTGAGTCAGCACGCACAGCAGCAGTCTGTACACACCAATGAGCCAAAGTTAAATTTGGGGATTTGTTCTAACAGCCTTGATGGTATCCCCTTTAAATGAATCAAAACAACAGGTAGCTTGGTTAATGTTTCAGTGATTCATGCAATCATTTATTAGAGGTGCTGTTTGGTGGAGCTTTTCATAAAATATTAACAAAATGAAGCGTTGAGCCGTAAAACATGTCTCGTCTCAAAGCAGGATGAGTGAAAATATCCGTATGATCCCCCAAAGAGTGATTTATCACGCAAGATTGTAAAGGTAAGTATAATTACACAGGCATATTATCTATGGGTACCTCTGCACGTATGGCAGCATGCAGAGTACAGACACTGCATGCCCAACTAGCATGGGTATAAATAGCAGTGTAGACATGGCTTAGGTGAATAGTGTCCGCCAGGCCTGAACCCCCTACACAGCTTTCTACATGTCCAAGAAAGGGCCTGCAAGGCTAGCACCTGGGACCATGGGCTGCTGGTGCTTCCACATCACCACTGGAAGACTCCTTTAAAGCTAGGTTCAGCAGGAAGTACCGCCCATCAGGGCCTGAGTGGCGGCTCTCACAGTCCACTGATTGGCTGATACTAGTATTTAAACTGGGAGCCAGCATGGGGTGTTGTCTGAGCAGCAACATGGACTGCCTGCCCGCTTCTGCTCCAGACCCTGCTTGCTGTAGACCTTAGATGCTGGCTTCCGCCCCTGGTTTGTCTTTGACTTTGCTATTCAATTGCTGTCTATCACCTGGTGCCCATCCCTGACTTTCTGGTGTCCTGACCTGGCTCCACTCTGACCCTGTTATCTGTCTGCCGCCTGCAACTTGGTGCCTGACCCTGACTTCCTGGCATTCTGACCCTTGACACCCTCACCTCTACATGGCTATTTCTAGCAGGTTGGATTCTTGATGCAGAGGAACCTTGGGGTAGGGGAAGGAGATTTTTCTGTTTACTTTTCTGGTTACGCTGGATTGTAATGGCCACCCTCTGACCCTCAAGGATCAATCACAAAACCGAGCAAAACCTTTTTGGGGGCTGTCGGATGATCCCACCAGGAAAACCACAGCGTTGAGAAATCATCCATAAAACAATAATAATCTTTACATCTGTTTCAAAATGAAGCATCTAATTGTGCTGCAGAGCAAAAGGTAAAAATAAAACTAAAGTATACAAGAAATGGAAGTGCAGTTCTAACCTAGACATTGACTCTACCAAGGGCATTGTGAAGTTTCATGTTTACTGGGATTGTCTTTTTGTTCTCTGGTTGCACATGCCCTGGCACAATGGGGTCCTGCTCCATGACTGGGGCTCCTATGCTAAACATGTAATAATATTGTCTGTCCTTATCTTCCAGATCAAATCAGTTTACAAGTAAAAGGATCTGAGATTCAAGCAGGGTGTTTTCCTGCCTTGTACATTGAAAAAAAAATTCCTGCAATTGGAGCTTTGTTGATAAGCATAAACCAGGCTCTGCTCCATCTGACTCTCCAATGTCTGTGCTGATTCTGCAGAACCAACAGAAATAAAAAGTAATGAAAGCTTATTTTTAGTTAGTAAAATGAGTGGTTCAAACCCTGGGAGCATCCTGGATGCACCCAGGGATCTGTGGAGTAACCATAGTCACATTGTTAATATAGTGAGTCACCTTTCCAAAAAACCCTGCATTTTAAACTGCGGTTGCTTTAAAACATCTTTCAGTAATGTATTGGTCACCAACCACAGCAGGATATGTAGGGGAAGAATACATTAAATCAAGCCAGTTAAAAATTATAGCATTTTCCTCCACCCTCAAAAAACATACTGAACCTATTGCCATAGAAGTGCTTTATTAAACTGTATCCCAGCAGGAACTGGTATAAAAGATGACACTTCTAAACCAAAAACTAAATCCTGATTCTAATGAAGTTCTGTGCTCTGCAGAGGATGGGAAAACGTTCACCTATAAATAAGCGAAGGCTGAAAAACACAGAGGAGGAATTAAAATAAGGGTTCTGCCTTAATTCCATCTTAATTAAAGGTCTGCTGTCAAATAAATTTTTAAATATAATGTAGCCTCTCTCACCCCTGCTCCTCATTGTTTATAATGTACCCTTCACCTCTTTCCCAATTAAGCCCATATTTCCCAATTTGAGGGAAGCATATTTTGTCCTTGCTCCCGGAGACAGTAATAACTGAGCAGAGTGAGGGTGATCGCATTGTGGCAGTGACAGCTGGCTGGGTAGCTGGGATCAATCAGAAAACAGATTGGGATTGTTTAGATAGTTGCTCTTAAGATTTTACAACTGTCTCTCTCTCTCTATGTATGTACAGCACCTCGCACAACAGACCCTCGGTCTCAGGGTATGCCTATGCTGCAATGATTGCAGCTCAGGGAGGCATACCTGTGCTAGCTTTAATCTAGCCAGCACAGGTACTAGTAGCAGTGAAGCCATGGTAGCACTACCTTCAGCACAGGCTGCAGCAAGGCCGCCTAGAACAGTGGGTAATCACTCAGGCAGCTAGTCAGGGCTGAAGGCCACGTGGCTGCGGCTTCACTGCTACCCGTACCTGAGCAAAAGCTAGCTTGATGATGTCTGTACCAGCTGCAAACGCACACACCTCCCAACACACAATGCAGTACAGACATACCCTCAGTCGGGGGCCCTGGGCTCTACTCTAAAAAACAAATAATTCCCATTGATCTCCACCATTTCTTTTTCTACTGGTTAATATAAGACCCGTCCTCTCTCCTGCCTGGAATCTTAATCCCCTGTCTCAAGGATTTAAAATGTTTTGATATCCTGCCTCTCCACCTTAGACCCAGCCTGGCTCCAGCAGTTCCCCTGCTGGGTGGAATGTGATTCCCCGCTCCATCCTGGGGATGGCTAGGGAGCCAGTACAATGTTTCATCAATAAACACAATGCCTCCATTTTGAAGGGAAGTCTCCATGCCAGTCGTCTGCTCAGCACCGAACAGCCAGGGGCCCAATAGAAGTTAGGGTTCGGCTGAGCGAAAACGTCTTTGGACATTACACAGTGCCACACAGGCACTTGTTACTTTTCTTTTCTTTTCTTTTCCAAGCATGAAAACAATGGCAGAGTCTTTAAATCTTTTATCAGCAATGAAGCTGGATCATCTGGATTCTTTTCCATTTGTTCCCCCAAACGTCTTTTTGTCTGTCTATGTAAACTCTTGGAACCAGGGGGAAAGATTCTCCCTGGGTAGTGACAGCTTTGAAAATGAATGGGGTGCACTATTTATTATTGGCATTATAGTACCTGGGGCTCTTGTGCTAGGTGCTGTACTTACACACAGTAAGAGACCGTCGCTGCTCAGAGGAGTTTAGAGTCTAGACAAAAGGTGGAAGACAAGGAATTGCAATTATGCCCCTTTTACAGATAAAGAAATGAGACAGAGAGACAGCATAAATGATTTGCTCACACTCGCACAGAGAAGTTTTTCTAGAGCTTGGAACCGAACCCAAATCTCCTGAGTCCTAGCCCAAGATCTTTATATAACAAAGCCACCTTCCTCTCTTAGCCAGTGAAGTGTTAGTTATGCTCTTCTCGTGTCATCTTGGAGCAGATGGTGGGGTCAGTTGCAGAGCTGGTTGGGAATTTTTCAAGAAAATATTTTTTCATCAAAGAATGTCAATTAGTTGAAACTGAAACTTTTAGTGGGAAAGAGTTGGTTTCAGTGAAGTTCTCAACTTGAAAATGTTTTTGAATAAAAACTTCAGGTTTTCAGAACATGCTGTTTTGGCATTTTTGACATGAAAAAATCCAATTTTCCACTTTGAGACAACTCTTTGTTTTGAAATAAGCTAACGAAATTAAAATAAAACATTGCAAAAGTATTGAAATGTTTTGACCCGAACTTATTCTTTTGGAGGTGTGTTTTGTTTTGTTTTTTGTTTTTTTTTTTGGTTAGAAAACATTTTTGAGCTTTTGAATTTTTGTCCCAATTCAGGACAAATCTCAAGAAATCTTTGAGGAAGGGAAAATAGTTTCCCACCCACTTCTATTCAATTGTCATTTTCTCCAAATCCAGTTTCTCTTCCCCTAGCCTAGACAAATTAAGAACAGTGAGGGAGGGAGAAGTTACATCTTCTGTTTGAAGAGATGGTGGCATCCATCCTTGGCAAGGGCGTCTCAAGCATGAATCACTGTAGGATGCTGCACACCATACTTGGTATAGAGCAGCTGGGGACAGGAAAACTAGTAGCATGGATTGTCCTTAAATCTAGAATGAAAATAATCTAGATTGAGCATTGTGAGTAAGCCCTGAGAAAGTCATTGGTGGGTCTTGCCACTCTTTAGGCAAAGCAGCAATAGGGCGTTTTTAGCTGCAGAGAGCTCCCACCGTTGTCCTAAATGTTTTGAAGCGCAAGATGATAAACTCTTTTTTAAAAAGATGAATAAAGTACAGTTATTGATATAGCTAAATCACTGAAGGCTTCCCCTGGACTGATCCCCTTCTCCAGCTCTTTCACCCACATCTACAAAGTTCTGTGCCCTTTTCTTTGCCTTTTGTCTTCCAGTGCATTCTCCAGGAGGGCAACAGGGAAGCTGATTTAGTTAGGTCTGCAGTGTACAAAAGGTTCTGCTACAACTAGGGGATAAATGATGCTGTCTCCATGGCTGTGGAGGAAACCAAATTAAACCCCACGGTCCCTGGCAGTCGACGGGCTGACGTTGGGCTCCATGTCACAGGCGATTTCTCAGGAGCAATTTGTGTAGCTAATTGCTGTCACCAATGTTTTTCCGATGCAAAGGGACAAATAAAGCAGCAGGAGCAAACACTGATGACAGCATTCAGCCCGGCTTTCAGACCACACTTCCCAGCAGACGGGCTAAGAGTTAAGTCTCTCTCACTGTGGTCTTTGGTAGCTAATATGTTCCTAGCAGTTGAGTTACTGAATCTGGGAGCTACATTTAAACAATGTGAAAAAGCAGCATAAGCCATTTTCCCTATTCTAATACTGTGCAATCGCGTTAAAATGAGCCAACCATGTACGAGGGCAAGGAGACAACTGACTAGCCAGAGAGAGACCAGGAACCAGAGGCCTGGCTCTTTGAAAGAAATGGCTGATTTTGCTCTCATAGCAAGCATAAGAAAACCTACAAGGGAGTTGTGTAAGTGTGAGCCCACTTAACCCAGTGCATCAATAGGGGCTTGAGAACTCTCTGTCCTTGAAGGGTGTTGGGAAACTGGGCAGTCAAGCATCAGTGGTAAGCAGAAATTGACTCACAGCATTAATCTTACCAAAATAAGTTAATGGTGTATTGACCAAGGTAAAAGCCTAAATCAATGTCAGTTCTTAGTGGCGTGGTAGATCAATATGTCTTTTGATACTGATAAAAAACACAGGAGTCATGTATTCGCAATAATATAAAGTTCTTCTCTGCAGCTCCTTCTGCATTGACTGGAGACAAGAATGGGAGTAAATGGAAGGCCTCCTTGGAGATGATCAGGCACTGGGCAGAGAGGTGGTGGTTAGGTTTCTTATGGGCCATACTACTCTAGATTATAAAAAATATATGTGCTTGACTCTAAATACATACACTGAGGTCATTGGCAGAGAGGTGGTTAAACATGGGGGGAGAGAGGTGGGCGTAAACCCATCCACCGTTCCTCTTAAATAAATAAAAATCAGGACTGTCCTCTGAAAATCATGGGCAACTCTGAATGGTTTCGTTCTCCTCCACTGAACAAAGATTGACTTTTTCTTGTGCAGCAAGAGCCAGCGTAGCTGCCACTCATTTATACAATGTTCAGTCTGTGCCCGTTATTACCAGCAATTTTCATAGCAAGAATGCGGCACAGCTTTGAGAATCGAGTTTTTACATACAAGCTTGCAGTAGAGGGCTCGTTCATTGCTTCTTGGCATGTGGCACTAAACTGGTGGCTCTTGGTTTGGTTTTAGTTATTTCTTGGCAATGAGATGGAAGATATTTGGTTTTCTTTAAGAGCATTTAGTGTTCCTGCAAGATGCCGGAATGGCAGCTCTGACGTATTCTTTTTGTCCTCCTAATAGGAACAGTACGCACAGCCGCCCTGCCAGTGGGCTTTACCCTGTGCTAAAGGTAGCGGCTGAGAGGGGAAAGTCAATTTTCATGGACCATTCAGTTCTTGGTCTCTCTGCTGATCTCGCCAATAACACGGGAATTATAGCTGTAATGGAAAGTTCTTCATTAAGAGCCTGACGCAAAGCCCATTGGAGTCAATGGGGGACTTTCCACTGACTTTGGCTCAGGCCCTTGGGAATGTACGAAGACTCCCAAATTTATTTTGCATAGGTGACCAAAGAACCAACCACTTCTGGTCAGGGAAAGGGTTGAACAAGTAGCCTAGACTTGAAAGCTCCCTGTGCCATTATCAATGGGATATTATATTTTTAAAAGGGGTTTTTTTAAGTTTATATGTTTATATACACACACAAAGGCCATTGGTCTCCTGGAAATGGCCATTTTAGTGTGGGTCAAATTATTTTTGGCCTAAATCTGTTGAACAGTTTCCCATTCTGTGGCTCTTGATGCCTCAGAAGAAATAATATATGGAGATATACCCATCTCATAGAACTGGAAGGAACCCTGAAAGGTCATCAAGTCCAGCCCCCTGCCTTTACTAGCAGGACCAAGTACTGATTTTTGCCTCAGATCCCTAAGTGGCCCCCTCAAGGATTGAACTCACAACCCTGGGTTTAGCAGGCCAATGCTCAAACCACTGAACTAGCCTTCCCCCCGTTTATAAACTGTGCTGCTCATATCTCACTTTGGTGACATTCTTGTTCATGTTGCCTGTCAGCTGATTAGGAGAGTTGAAGAGAAGCTCTTTCAGTGTGTGTGACAGGATGGTTTCCCTGGAAGCCCGTTGTAATTTTGTGTCTTCCTGAGTTTCCTCTGTTTAAGCTTTGGGCTCATCTGCTGGGGGTCTTGGATGATTGCGGCTACTCTGAGAGCTGCCTGGAAATTTAGCTAATTGGTAATCATTTCATAAATTGCCACCTGGTTCCTATTAAGGAGCCTGATCGAACTCCTACTCAAGCCACTGGAAAGACTCCCATTGACTTTAATGAGAGTTGGGTTGGACCCTAAATCAGATGATGGTGAAGATGAGATATAAAGCCACGTGAGCCTCTAATCTCTCTTCAGTGGAACTCACCAGCTTTGGTTTGCTTGAGTCTCAGTGAACCGCAGTGGCTGGTTTGCTTTTCATGGTTTTAATGATTTGAGGTTCCAAAACTCATCACAAAACTCGGAACAAAACAATGCAAACCCAAGTGAAGTGCATTGAATCCAAAAACACTGGGCTGTCTCCACCCCACCCGTGGCTCCCTAGCATCTCCCCACCTGCAGACATTTTCAGGGAGCAGATGAAGGCCCCTGTGCCCATCTTCAATCACTGGAGCCATGCCGTCTCCTCATCTGCAGTGTTTGGGGCACTAGCCTGCCACTCCCCAAACCCCCAAGATATCTTGCTTGGATGAACTGTCCGTTCCAGGTCCCACTGCTGCCTCTCCACTTTCAATCTACCTCTTTCCTAGGCTTGAGATGTTCCCTGAGTGCCCTCATGGTAAGAAAGCCCCGGTTTCCTGGTTATCAGGCAGTGTTTTCTAGGATGTCCCGGGCCCAAGAATAGAATAAGTCAGTAACAAGAAGGCAGTAGCAAGTCCCAGTGGAGTAACTGAGGCCCTGTTGCTAAAGGAAGGGTGAGTAGGCAGGCAGGCAGAAGTTTTACCCTGAGGATGTGGAGAGGAATGGGTCTACTTTGCCAATTCCAGCACCATCCAAACACTGTAGAGGAGAGGGTGGGACCCCAGGGAACCTAACTCCTGCCCCAAAGTCAGAACTATGTAGAGATGAAAAGCGGGTGAGTTCTATTTCGCTCTTTGTTATTCAGGTCCCTTAATCCTCAGCAAGTCTCCCCACAAACAGGTCTCTGCTAACAACCAACCGTCCAAAGGGAGACTAAAAGATAGCTGCATAGGCCCATATTTTATAGTTGCTGTTGCCATGATCAAAGATAGCTTGCAGCCGGATGGGAAAATTAAATGTCAGCATTGGAATGCATGAAGGTCACTGGATTCCATTACTTAAGTAATGTATACAGATCCATTCTGACACATTCATTTGTTAACATGGACCACAAAGCTCAATGAGGAACTCAGGTGTAGACATGTAAATGGGAAAGACTTCTCCATGCGGAACCGATGGGACCTTCAGACCCTGTCATTCTATCTTCTTTTATTTCCCCCTTCTCCTTGCTTTACAGGACTGGCTGACTAAATTTGGCTACCTGCCTCCTCCAGGCCCTGTCACAGGACAACTGCAGACCCAGGAAGAGCTTGCAAAAGCCATCACAGCCATGCAACAGTTTGGAGGCCTAGAAGCAACAGGGATACTAGGTCAGTCGAAAACAAGCACTTTCTTCTTCTGTTTCATTTTGATGATCAGCTGCAGAGATGTCTCTTAATAAGATTGGGGAGGGAGGTGCGTTCTCCTATACCACTGAGCCTGCAGAAGGATGACTGTGCCGGTCCCAGGAAGATCTGATGCGAGTGCAACAACGTACGGCCCAGTTTGCAGTTATAAGGAGTAATTACATGGCTCAGGTGCTTTGTTGCCTTGCGTTTTCAACAACCTGAGGCGGGCAATTATTTCACTAGCCCACATGCCCACGGGGTTCTCGTTGTGCTCAGAATAGCTCTTGATGGGTTTAAAAAAGGAGAGAAACCATCAGAACTGCCGGGTTGGTTGGGTTTTTTGAATCATTGATTACATCATCCAATTGAGGAAAAAAGAGCTAATTAATCGCCCAGATCCGTATATTGAACTAGTCTATTGTTATCCTTCTTTTTGACAAAGAGGGGTGGGGGGGGAAAGATTGTTTCTAAAAGTCCGACTCCCGACTGTTCTTTTTGTCTTTTTCTCCTGCTCATTATACTGGTTTGCATTGAATTATTTTTGAAGACCGCTAGGCTTTTTGGCTTTTCTCTTTGCTAAGAAAGCCAGAGCTATTGTCAGGCTCTCAGCCACAGCAGTTTGCAGCTGCAGAAGGATGGGCTCCTGGCTTAACCCCAGGGTTTAGGGGTTTGGGATTCTGTTCCTGGCGACTCTCTGTATGACTGGAGGCAAGTCCTTAACCTCTTTGCGCCTCGGTTTCCCTCTCGGTGACATTGGATTCATTAATGGTTGTGAAGTGAGAGCCTCAGAAGGAAGGAATGATAGACTTATGAAAGATTACTGTTGTTGTTGTTGTTGTTTAGATCCTGTGACGCTGAGCGCTCCTGTGTATCCTCGTGTTCCTCCGCCTCTTCAAGAAAAGTAGTTGCTCTAGTTAAAAACATAACAAGTCAATTATTTTCTTGCCTTATTTATTCCCACCCAAAGCAGTTCAGAGTCTTACTATTAGGTTCACCACACCTGAGCCCTCCAATAGACTTCTCCCTGAGCTCCAGGGATGGGATCTAGGAAACTGATCCAGCTCCTGTTGAAGTCAATGAAACGACTCCCTTGGAGTTCCATGGGAGTTGGATCAGACCCCCGAAGTGCAAGTCTCTTCCTGGCCTGTTGGCCTCATGCACTGCTGTGGAGTTGTCCAACCCTTTGCAAGTCCAGGTTGGCTGAACCCCACTCTTGCAATGTTGGGACTGGGTCAAGTGCATTCCCGTCCCGACGGTTCAATCAGCCCCACGAGGAATTAGCAGTAGGTGAGCATCAAATGATTCCATGGTGAAGTTTGGTCGACATAAGCACACACAAGACCGGGGCTGGGATTTTCAAAGTCGGTTCTGCTTTTCTCTGAATCTGAGAAGATTTGTTAGGGACAAGCAAACAGTTGTTTTCATTTTAAAAAGGAGGGGGGAAAGTATCATCGTAACCCTCCTAAAGTCTCCTTGTCTCTCCCTGCCTGGCCACAGTTCTTACACATAGAAACAACCTGCTGTGGTGAGGTCAGTTTGCTTTCACTGCCTTTATTTAGGAGAGAGTTAGCGAGAACCTGCTAATTAGCAGGCTCTCCTCCTTTGCCAAGTCCAGGCTGTGGCTTGGCAGCTCTCGGCAAGTCCTTCTCTGAGCAGCTGCTTCCCATGTCATTTAAACAGCTCTCTGTCCACGTTTCTTATCAGCTCATCACTGAGATGCTTGCTTTCCATTTTTAATTAAATACATGAAATTATCTTTCTTTCACATCTTATCAGAAACACCGAGAGGCCCAGGAGCAAGATGGATTTCTTGGTTTGGGGTTTTTGTGTGTGTGTGAAATTATGAGCATAGTTTAAAATGGACTTCACCGGCTTTTCCTTGTGAATTGGGGGTTTGTGTTTTGAGATTTTTGTTTTAAATAAAAATATTTAATTTCCCTTTTTTTAGAATAAAAGTGTAAGGCCAGATCTGTAAATTGGTACGTCCACAGAGTCCTGCTGGTTGTGGAGCCAGCCCTTGACAATTTTATTCCATTCCTAATAAAGAAACTTACTAATGAAGAAAAGAATATTAGTATCTTGCAAATCAATTTCCAGTCTAACATGACTATGGTATATTTGTATGCAAATACTACCCTGCTTTGCCAGGGGCGTGGTGGGAATCCAGATTAAAGAAGAGACTAAGGGCACGTCTACACAAATCAGCAATGTGCTCTACGGCAGTGTGATTTCTAAAATGCACTGAAGTGTTGAGCACTAACTGGTCCACGTAGACTGTGCAGGTGTGAACTAAAAGTTCCCTGGTGCACTTTAACGTGGGAAGAAATGTGCTGTCATCATTCTACCCTGGTGCCATTTGCCAAAGGGCGTGCATTATGAACAGGGCACCAGGGACGACAAGGCTCTTGGTTTCCTATTTCTCATCTTTTAAAATAGTACATAGCCAGTGTTAAGGCCAGGCCTAACCCATGCATTCAAAGAGGCTTTCCATTCCCGATACTTTCTTGTACCTTGCTTGCTAACTGCCTTGCTAACAACTTGGCTCCCCCCGCCCCCATAGGTGATTCTTGGGACAGATAAACCAGCCCTGCAACAGCATTTTTGCTCCAGTTGTGTCATTTTGGAAAATGAGACTTTGTCCTTATTTTGGGACTTGTTAATGATTACTGCTATCCTGTTTTGGGGGGCAGGGGTTTAATAGCCATAGCATAATAGCAATGCAATCCGCTCCATGATTGGGAACGTTCAGTGTCAGCACACACAATTATTCCAGCGTGTGCGTGTGTGGAGGTGGGGCATGGTCTCAGCTGCATAGCTGTTCCTAATCAACGATGAAGAACCTTGTTAATATCAGCAATCCGCCTGTGAGACACATCCCCTCGTCCCTGCTGCCCAGGCCGCGTACGGCACCAGATCGATTGGTGGTGGGGTAGAAAATGGCACCCAGTGCGCTGTAGAAGATCTAGAAGAAGAGTCATCAGTGCTATTTTCCCCATATAGTTTCTTTAGGCAAGGGAGATATTTCCCACTCCCTAACCCAGCCCTGGTTGCTGGGCATTTCCAATCGTGTTAAAAGTTACAGTCCGGATCAATACAGTTTTAAAAGCCTACGGCTCTGTCGACAGCCCTGTGGTGAGCAGAGTGAATGCTGGTACCGGTGAGATGGAAGAGCATTCCCTTCTAGGTCAGGGAGAGATTGAAATGGCCGCTGGCGTGTTTTAAGGGGAACATTATCACTGCTGCATTGCCACCATTTGCCTGATAAGCCCACCGCATTGCACGAAACCAAGGTGTCTGTAATGCTCATTCCCTCCCTCCCCTGTGCTCCCCTCAGTGTCGTAAGGAAAGGAAATTAATATTTTTACCACCCGGTTTCACCCTCTGAAAGCAGAGATGTTAGACCAATTTCCATCACAGTATTTCAAGGCGCTTTCTTTTTATGTGTGTTCTTCTTTGAAATCTAGATGAAGCTACACTGGAATTAATGAAGACACCTCGTTGCTCTCTACCTGATCTTGCTGAGTCAGAGACCAGAAAGAAGCGGCACACTCAGGCTGTGACAAAGTGGAATAAAAGGAACTTATCTTGGAGGTAGGCATTCATCTTTCACTATTTCAGTGTCACAACAAGGAATCAATCATAGACAGAGCTGAGTTAAATCAGGCTGGCAATGAGGTGGAACGTGGCTGTGTTAAAATGTGTTCTTTCATGCTCCCAGACCCCATCAAGCCAGGTTTTTAAACTATTCTTCGCACCTGCCCTAGTTGCAGTCTCGATTCCCAGTCCTACAGCAAACTGCAATAACAAACCCATATCTGATAGATCTGACGCAGGGAAGTAGCTGGGTTTCTTTAGCCGAGTTGCAGCGGTTGGGAGCTTATTTGTCTTGAATGCTTTGGGTTCCCGGCTTCCCTTTGTCAGACTCCAGCAGGTTTGGACCCGCCTGGATTCTCCTCCTGGTTAAGAGAGGAGGATGTATGAGCCTTTTTTGGACCCACAGATGATCTTTTCCCCCACCCCTTTCTCTCCCTTCCTTAAAAACCATGTGTAACCCACAGCCACTCAATGTGGCATTGTGTCTCCCTCGAGAGGTTGAGGAGCCTGCTACGGCCTTTGTTAATGGAGTCTTTTAGCTGAGGCAGCGTTTAGATCCAGAAGTCCCGGGTTCGAGCTTTGCTGTTGATAACCCACCCTGGGGGGCGTGATATTACACATATGGGATGCTCTTTACCTGTCTCCCCCGGTGGAGATTGGAAGCCTCGTGAGCCTTTTGGGACCCAGGGATGATTTCTTTCGCTTTCCTCCCCCACCCACCTCCTATTCTCTCCCCCCCCTCAAAGACTATGGATCATGCTGACTGTTCTTCAAACCATGACCAAAGAAAGCAGGATGCTGCTTTCCCTGCTCATTGACTTGCCTGTCAGGGGTTGCTGCAGAGTCCAACTAGCTGATCCTGCTATCCCAGAAACACGAGCTCGCAGCTTGTCGAGAACTCCCTGTTAATAAGGTCCAAGCTGAAAGGCACCAAGCCAGATGTAAACTTTGAGTCCACACGTATTAGTGTAACCACTAGCTATCTGGAGGAAGCCCATTCAGTAATAATGTACCTTGACCCAGCTACTGCAGTTGACAGGCGTTGAAACGGTGACATTAGGTGGAAAATTGCTTTATTTTTCAGCATTATCCAATGGGGATCTTATTTTGAGGGGTGATCTAAATAACTAACATTTAGCTGTTAATTTCAGCATAAAAAGCTCGTGGAGAGATTCTAAGAATGGGACCCTAAGGTGTTGCTATTAATTAATTCTTAGTGATCAAGAGAAGACCAGTGGGTAGAAGAGTGACCTCTTCTGGTTACCCAATATAAGAGCCCAGAATCATTTAAGACCTGTCTGCTTAAGAGACTACCTTACCCCTTAGCAGTTAAGATGAGTGACTGGGGTTCTCTTGATGTCTGTTCCAGAGAAAGAAATTCTCTTTGGGATGAATCAGTGGCGCTTTCTGCCTCTGACATTCTGCCAGACTCTCAGGGCCAGACCCTCAGCTGGTGTAAATTATGGAGCTCAGGGCCGGCTCCAGCTTTTTTGCTGCCCCAACCGGCGAAGAGAAAAAAAAATAAAAAAAAATAAAGCTGTGATCAGCGGCTGCTCTACCGCGTCGCTTCATTCTTCGGTGGCAATTCGGCGGCCGGTCCTTCCCTCCAAGAGGGACTGAGGGACCCGCCGCCAAAGACCCAGACGTGCCGCCCCTTTCCGTTGGCCGCCCCACGCACCTGCTTCCTGTGCTGGTGCCTGGAGCCGGCTCTGAGGGAGCTACACCAAAGGCTCTGACTCTGTTTGGTGACCTTCATGGCATCTACCAAAGCATCCTGGTACTGTGAGTCACTAGCACCAGGTTAGGGTGAGGAATGTAGAGAGGCAGTGGGCCTAAGCCAACCATTCAGTTGACTTGACCTGTCTGGCACGTGTCCATTTCAGATTCATTATGAGGTTTTGTGATGCGTCCGCAAAGGAGTCCATAAAAAGGCGTCACTGGGTTTGTGTCTTGAAATGGTTTAATGTTGGTGGTATAAAACTCCCATCTCCTGACAACTGGGTTAGACTTTTTCGCCGCCTTCTGCTCGATTCCAGTGGTCTGACTTATGTTCAACGGGGCTGTGTTTTATATTTGGAGGTTATCTAAGCATGGGAGAAGCCATGGCCACACAGGAATGATTATATGGTATTTATGCCCAACACTCAAGCCTGGCATTAAAATTTACCAGCCCAGGCACAAAATTCACTTGCTTTTACCACGATGATTGAGGATAATGAAAAAATGCTCATGCATCCAAAGAAATGGTGAGGCAGGATAAACAAGCCCGTGGGAGTTGTGCGAGGCTGCCCCACGGAGGGGCCTTTGGACTCCCCAGAAAGGGGCATCTGATATATTTTGTGATGATGGAAAAGCAAAGACATCAGGTTTAAAATGTGGAAACAAGATTTGAAGGTGATGCCGGTAAATCATGTCTCTCTGTGATTTATTCTCTGGTCCCTCCCCAGGTGCCTCTGTGCAGCCAAACCCAAGCAGTTAGAGGTCTCAGAATAGTGGGATAGGTGCTGCATACAATTGTAGGTCCATACATATGCGTCCTTCCAAGATATAGCCCACATGGTAAATTTCCAGCAGAATAAGACACACAACTCACCCTATTTTCAACAAGCTTTTGGCTGGAAAATGTAACCTCACATAGTTACCAAGACACTCAAAAAGTGTAATGCGCTCAAGCTGGGAATGAAATAAATTTGGGATTTATTTCTGATTTTTTCTGTTGAAATGACTTGAAAAACAATATTAACTGGAGCCCTACTTCCCATGGGGTAGCTCGTGTGGATTGGGCAGGGGAACTGGGGGTTGGTCTGTGGGGTAACAGTGCCCTCTGCTGGTGCTAGCCAAAGTTAATTCAAATGTCAATATGGCACAAGAGAGGGTTCATCATAACTGATAGAAATTAGAGAAAGGAACAGTGTATGTTATCATCTGCTGCCAGTTTCCTGAAGGATATTCCCCCCTGATTTTCAGCCTAAATGTCCCTTTGTTTAATATCATTTTATTACTTCCAGTTATACCTTATTGAAGGACAACTCATATAGGGAGTTTCCATAAGGAACTGCGATTGTTGCACTCTTCCCATAATGCGTTACATTTCTATTGCACTTTGCACCAGTGCTGCACAGTGAGTTAGTGATCAGTGATGAAAGGACTTGTGCTAACTTAGAGGGACTATATGGGCCCAAAGAGTTCAAGGTGTTAACATGACTCTGTTACTGTCTAGCACTGAGCAGGGTGAACCAAGGTTTGAGGTCTGGTATACGCAGAGCGTGGCCTGTTTAGTACCATGGCAAGCACACTGCTAAAGTTTGGAGATTTATGGGTTGGGATACATGAAAGAAAAGGAGCTAAAGCAAGTTTTAAAGCCCTTTAAAACTGAAATGGAATGATTATATAAAACAAACTTAACCAAAACCTATCAACGTTCTTTTTTAAAAAGTTAGTATTTTATTGGACAACCTTTCTTGGGGGGAGGGGAGGGAGAAAGGGGCTAGTTTTGTTGCTTAGTTCTGAGATGTGAAGGATGGTGTCATGACCCATGGGGGGGTCTCAAACCCAGGCCTGTAAGGGTGCTGAGAGCAGCCCCACTCCAACACTCCACCAAGCAGGCTGCTGAAATTAGCGTACCTCAGATACACAAAACCCAGCCCCAGTGGAAGGCTCCGCCCCGAGGTTTGATTGGCAGAGTCCCAGAGTGGCTGATTGGCCCACTGGCCCTACTTAATCCAACAACAGGCACAAGAAACCGAACTGGGCTCCACCATGCTGTGGACTGTGTGTGTCCTTGGCTTGATGTCCTGGCCTCTGACCCGTGGTTCCCAACCTCCAGTTTGTCATCTGCCTCTGGTTCCCCCCTGGTGGTTCTGATCTCATGTTTGTCTGCTGCTTCTGACCTGGTATCCTGACCCCGCTGACTCTTGACTCCTGTCTTGCAGCCTCTGGTTCTGACTACTAGGTCTGGCTACCCACCATCCAGCCGTGACAGATGGTCACTTTCTCTGCTTTTGACAAACAGAAAAGTGTGAGGGGAAAAGAGACAGGATAGTAAAGATGGAGAAATATGGTTTTTGTTGATATTCTTGAGGTTCTGGGTTGGCAGGTCAGCTGCAACAGCAGTTGCTCTGGGTTCTGGCTCATCTCCCGGTCTGGGACATCATCTGACTGGGCTGGTCTCTCTCAGGCTGAGCAGAGCTGCATGGGCTGTCCTGTCTCATTGTGCTGGTGCCGTGTGGTAAGCCGAAACAAGAGAGACACAGAGAGACACATCATAGGAGGAAAAATAGTGGGGCAGAAAGGAACACGCAAGGGAAGGGGAGACAGAGCAGGATCTTGTGTGTTTCTGGCTGGAGTCTTTGCTGGTGCGGTGGTGATGGTCAAGTGTCCCTGCTGAGGTCTGGGCTTCATGATAATGCAATGATTTCCAGGGTCCAAGGGCAAAGGGCAAAGTCCCTGAAGTGGTGTGGAGGCCTGACAGCCTTTCTCCTCCTCCAGAAATCCCAGTCAGTCCGTGGCCCCCCACTGAAAGAGAGGTGATGAGCGGAATAGTCCATCCTCTCATTATTTGGCCTACCTAGAAGATCTAATTTTCAACGCACCAGTTTTGGTTCATTGATTTCCAACCCCATGCTTCTCTTCATAGATTCCAAGGCCAGAGGAGATCATTGTGAACATCTGCTCTGAGCAGAATGTACTTTCTTTTGTTTCCTGGGCATGATTGTCACACAGTCTGTCAGTTATGTCAGTAGGTCTTTTTGTTTGGACTAATTCTGTTTTTCTGTCTCCCTTTTGCACCTTCTTCCTTCAGCATTTATTGTGATGTGTTATTGGAACATTTTGCAAACTTTTATTCACTTTCCCACAGTTGAGCTCACAATTAGGGTAAATTTGTAGACCTAGTTCTTATAAGAGGACTCTGAAATCTTCGACCCTGGTATTAATGCTGTGCACTTTGACAGCATCTTGTGATACTTCACAAGTATCCATTAATTAATCCTCAAACACTCCTGTGAGGCAGGCATTATTATCCCTATTAAACAGATGGGGAGACTGAGTCATGGACAGGGAACTGACTTGACCAAAGTGGCACGTCTGGGAATCGAATCCAGGCGTCCTGACTCTTGATCTCCCTGCTCAGCTGTGACCTCGCGTCCCTCTGGGTGTCAGTGATGACAAAACCATAGTGTTAAAAGTTAATAAATTATGTGTGGCCCTGATTTTTATCCTCCTGTAAATACATAATCTCCCCCTCCTATTAGCAGACTGCTATCCCAGGCGGTGCAATTCTGAGGGAATGTTGCACTTTTGGACTAATTAAAAGTTATTTTTTAAATTCAATTTTAAATACATTAAAATAGTTCTCCATGCCCACTGAAGGTAGGACAAGAAGCAATGGGCTTCATCTGCAGCAAGGGAGATTTAGGTTAGATATGAGGAAAAACTTTCTAACTACAAGGATAGTTAAGATCTGGAATAGGGTTGTGGAATCCACATCACTGGAGATTTTTAAGAACAGGTCGGACAAACACCAGTCGGGGGTGGTCTAATTTTGCTTGGTCCTGCCTTAGCGCAGGGGGCTGGGCTTGATGGCCTCTTGAGGTCCCTTCCAGCCCTGCATTTCTATGATTCTGCTCAGCTTTGGCTTCCTGTTCCAGGGGGGCACCCAAGGAGAGCAATAATCACCCAGAAACACACTGTCTGTTGCTTCTTCCTCTTTAAATACAGGGCACCTGACAGCAAAGACAAGCCGCCAAAGTCCAGATCTATAAATTTACCAGGCTTTAGCCCACAGTAGCCGAAATGTCACCCCTACGCTGAACGCATCCGATCTTTACTTAAGGAGAAGTCCCAGGCTCTGCATCATCAAAGCATTGCAATCAGGATGCCTCTGACCAGAGCTATGACATCTATAGGAAAGCAGGGGACACGTCACAGTGAGAAAAAGGCAAAGAGCCCCCGTGGGAACCCAGAGTCTGTGCCTAATGAAACATCTTCGGAAGGGCTGGGTTAGGCTCGGATCACTTTCTGCTCAAACAGGAGCTGAAAGAGGCGGCGCTTGTGGGCTTCTTCTTCTGAGAGATGATTGAACTGGTGGAAATGATCAAAGCCCCCAGCCTTCAAGCTGCTCCGTGGTGCTCTGCACAGGGGCAAGGGCTAAGCCGTGGGGAACAGCCTGTCTAATCCATGCTAAATGTATGAAAAGAGACAGTTTTATCGGGATTTGGGAATACCCTGCAGCATGTTATTTAGGGGAGAGGGCTGGGGGAATGGAGTGTTCACTCTTAAAATTCTAAATGAAATAGGATTCTCATCTTCAAGATATCGCCATGACCTTTCACTTCTAATGGTGTCTGCCCCAGTTGCTGCTAGCCAATGATCATTAAGTCTGGGACTTGTGGAGACCCATAGTTCAGTATTCTTTGCATGCAATTGAATGCACACACCAGGGTGCATAGTCTGCGCAGGCCTCACCCAGTTGCACGTGCAGATGGCCATTTAGGCATATAACTGGTGACTTGCATGCACCGAACAGAGATGAGGGGTGGAAAGCTAGCTGAGAGAAATGACTTTCCGGGAGAGGTGTGAAAGGAGGAGAGAGGCAGCTCATTGCACGAAGAGGCTGTTCCAGGAACAGGGGGCAACCTAAAACATCATAGAATTGCCCAGGAAGCAGGACATAAAGGGGAAGGGAGAGAATGGGGCAGGAGATGGGGAGGAGGGAAGCGACGCCATCCAGCGGGAAATAGAACAAGTGTGAGAGAGACTGGAACCCGGAGCAGGGCTGGCCCGGTGGCTTCTTTAGCCGTTTGGTGCAGCAGTAAAAGAAAGAGAAGCAGGCACTGGAAGTAAACAAGGCGGAGTCTGCCAGGAATAAGCCCCGCCCCCACTGTCTCTCTCACACACCTGCCCACCAGCTCATGTCTCCATCAATAGCAGTTGTTGCTTCTCTTATTTTCTCTCTAAACGTGCTAGTCTCCTTTAATGCACTTAATTCAAAATCTCCTCTTTGCTGGGCCATGGCGTTCGAGGCAGCAGGGCCAGAGGCACAATCGAAGGAAGCCGCTACAAGCCCAGCAGCACAGTCCATTAATGTGCTACTTGCTCTCCTGAGTCTTCCGTGTTTTCTCATCCTGGCTTTGTTGGCCGAGTTTGGAGCAAGCGCTGAACAGCTGCTGATTTCGCTGCAGCAGCAGTGGGGCACTCTCCAAGGGACGTAAGCCAGCTGCTCTGAAGTACCAAATAGAAAGGTGAGGCAGATGCCAGCAAGCTGGAGTGAGTTCTCAGAGGCTGCAGTGCTTTATAGCCATCACACGCCACAGACAGCACCTGCACAGCCTATCGCAGCACTGTATGAACCCCGTGGAGCAGAGAGTAAGTGCCTCACATGGATGGGACTTCTGCTGCAGGTGCTATAACTTACAAGGAGAAAGACCAGCTTCTGTGGCATGCTTGTCTGCTCTGTGAGATAGCAGCGAGTGAATGCTGGGACAAGGTTTGCAAAGAGCTGTAGTTCAAGTACAAACCCAAATCTCTCTTGGTTTCATCCAGCACAGCTCCTCCTTTCTCAGAATGAATCCAGGATGGCTTGCCTGGGAAACAGGCGGTGACGTTTTATTTTCCCAGCATCTTTTCCCTAGAATCAGTTATCTCCCGTGCTGCTGCTCATTCTGGAGCCGGAGGATGCCTTCTGGTCATCTATTTGTATTAAAAACAAAATAACAAAAGTGACACAGGGATGGTGCGAGGCTGAAATCACTAGCCTTTGTGAAGGGCTGTGAGATCCTTGGTTGAAAAGTGCTATGGAAGCGCAAAATATTGATAGCAGTAGTTTGCAGCACTGTTGTGAAATATATTGTGTTTACCTCTCTGTACGCAGATCGCCCAGCCAACGACCAGGTAGAACGCAGTGGAATGAATGTGGCTTGTTGTGCTGCTATTGCTAAGATCCAGAACTACTGGGGCATTGTACGCTCTACCGAGCATGACCTCTGAGCAGCTGGGAAAGAGTCATTTTCTAGTCTTAGACTATGAGCATATCCATTCTCAATGTACAAAAAACAAACCAACCCACCCAGAATCAATGCTTGTTTATCAGACAATCCATAGTCTGTTATGTTTGGTGATTATCAACATTGAATTTATTTCTCTCTAGCTTTGGAGTTGCCCAACATGAAGGAGTGTTTCATTAAACAGGAATTGATTTTTCATATTGCACTAAGATTCTTTCCCTTTCGCCTTCACATGAAAAAAAGAACCCAGACACCGAAATAATGATTAGAATGGACACCTCCTGAGCTCAGGCAGAAATGTGTCAGTCACATTTGGATCTGTTTATTAACTGACTCAGAGACAGACTGACTAAGGGAGGGACTGGCTGTGGTGATTTGTAACGGGCTGTGGCGCTCTTCAGCTGTAGGTCGCTGGTTCAATTCTTGTCCCTGCTACTAGCCCTTGGCAGTCTTTAGACTGAGAGGACTGTCTGGTGACCCTTGTGAAATGAGTTAGTCGTGTCAGGCTGGCTCCGAGTGGACGTGTCTGCAGCGCACTGGCTGCCACCGTAGCAAATTGGTCTGAGCTGGCAGTATCGTCAGAGAGGCGAGAAACGCAGCATAGCCGAGGCCTTTAAAAGTGACTCGTGATTTGGGGTGCCCAACTGGACACACCCTAAAGAAGCCTGATTGTGCCACAGTGCTGAGTACCCAGCCTCTGAAAATCAGGCCCTTTCATGTGTCTCAAGTGAGGCATCCCCAAACCCCTGGTCGCTTCCGAAAATCTTGGTCAGTGGGAGTTGAACAACCCTCCTGTCCCCGTCGGTGAACATACCTTGTCATCCTGGAGGCATGTGGGCTGCAGATGGAAGCGGCTACAGCCCCCTGCAATGACTTCACCAGTCTAGCCTCCTCATCTTATACTGTCCTTGGATCATTGTCTCTAATCTCTCCCCCGCCCCATTACCCATTTCTAAGAAGGGTTGGAGATAGGTCAGAGCCTGTTCATAGTTATTCAGTTGAATCAACAACTAGTGAATAAATGCAGATGACCATGACTGTAAGAGCTTGTCTACACTGCCTAGCCTTGGGTGGTGAAGCTGTGCCAGCAGAGCCCCCTAGTGGAGATCCTGCATAAGCTGGCAGAGAGAGCTCTTCTGCCAGCATGGCTATACCGTCTCCCCGAATGACTTTAGCTATGCCAACGGAAGCACTCTTCTGTTCGCATAGTTGTGTCTACATGGGTTTGGTTTTGTTGCTGGTACAGATACGTCAGCTAGAGGTTGTAATTCTTCAGTGGAGGTCCTGGCAGTTTCCCTAAGGTAGCCCCCAGGTAAATAGGTATGATGGGAGTTGCCTGACATGCGCATTAGGATGCTAAATAGTTGTAAGGCAGGAGGCGAACTCAGATCTTGTGGTGATTGTGACAGTGGAAGAAAGCCTTGCAAATGGATAATGAGCAGGAAAGCAAACCATCAGCTGAATGAAGGGATAAATATTTACAATACAGAGCCCATTCGGAATTAATTAAGTCACTGCAAATGAATTTTTTAACTGGATCCTTAGAGTTGAGTACAAATGGATAATCTCCTAGTTCCGGAGCCTGTGGGTCCCGAAGATAAGGGATTTACCTGCATTGCCCAAAGTGAAATAGTGTAAGAGTTTGCAATGACTTCTCCCTGGCTATACTGTATGACCACTAGGCTCACAGAGTTGGAATTATATTTGTCCCAGCTGTTGTTCCATTCGGTTAAAATTTTAGTTTGCTTCTCATGTCCCCAGGTATAGTATCCCATTTGTATTTAGCATCGCTTCTCTCCTGCCCTGTACGCTTACGTTACTGTCACACATCACAAGGCATTTCTGTGTGGTAGCTTTCAGCTTGAAGGACTGTCAAGGGGCTGAGACCGGCAAGAATCCTAATAAAATACAGCATGTTTAGAGCAGGCAAACCTATTCCCTGACTTGTTTGTTTTAAATTGGGATGTAATGGCACATGGCTGTAAGGTCCCTTTTCATTCCCCTCACCCTCATGAAAATACACAATATTTTTTTTGTAGGACAGCAGTAGCCAAGGAAACCATAAGATTGCCCGGCTGTCAAAGTAGCAGTGGAGAATTAAACTGTCATTCCGCAAGGAATCCCCACCAGTTCATGAAGAAAATCATATTGTTAATGAATCACTAACCCTAATAATTAAAGGGGCCGTGTGGTTTAGTGAAGAGGGGCACTGGACTGGGAGTCCGGAGACCTGGGTTCAAGTTCTGCCACTAACCTGCTGTGTGGCCATGAGCAAGTCACTTCACTGCGCTCTGCCTCAGTTTCTCCTCCCATTGGTCTTCAGGTAATTTTTTTCAAAAAGGCCTAAGTGACTTAGGTGCTTTTGAAAATGATACTTAGGCTCCTAAGGCATATAGGCATTTATGAAAATGTTACCCATCTCGTCTTTTAGACTTTAAGTTCTTTAGGGCAGTGACTGTCATTAACTTTCCCATTGATTTCCATGGAGCAGCTTGCAGGATTGGGGTATGTGTAAGGTTCTTGGGGCTAGGGTGACCAGATGTGGCATTTTAATCTCTAATAACGTGTGTGCCTGCACGTAGTTATTTATTCAACTCCCACTGAAAGTGAAAAGGGACTAACTTTTCTAACTGCTGCAGAAAAGAAAACCCCATGTCCCTTCCGAACTGGACGAAGGAATAGCTGGAATTCACACAGTCTCGCCAGTTTTACATGGTTCCACCAACGTACTGTAAATTGGTGACTGATCAATTAGTCACTGTCCCCCCTAGGGTCTGGAACCTGCTCTCCCTAGGTAGCTGTCCCTGGCAGCCTCTTCCCTCTATTAGCAACAGGCTGAAAACACATCATCTCTTCTATTCATGAGTGTATACCATACCCATCACGGCAGGATCTTTGTTAGAGGTGAATTTTAATCTTACCCCTGTGTTTATACTGTGCAATGGTTTAATAGTGGATGCAGTTCTTTGACCTGTGTTTATACAAGAGCTCATGCTAGAGGATCGTGATGATCCCTTCTGGCTTGGAAAATCTATGAGTCTATGAATATTAAATGTTTGTTTTTCTTTCTTGCCCTGACTGCTTTAATTGTTTGGGCAGCTCCCTGGGTGCCTTGGTCGGTGTGCTAGTACCCTAGAGATAAAATCACCATTATTATTGGAGGGCAGAACGTGTCAAAACATTTCCAGCAGAATGATTTTCCCTTGGACAGTACTGGTTTGATGAAACTTTTGCGCAAAGTGTCATTGTAGATTAAATTTGACCCCCCAAAATCGAGACATCTTGTTTCAATAAGATCAATGCGTTTCGTTTCAACATCATCATTTCAGAATTTATAGTTTGTTAAATTGATTGTATTCTGATTATTTTTTATTTTGGTTTTGCAGGAAATTTCGGAATTTCCACTTTTGTTCTGCTTTGGGATGAAAGGAAATTTTGAAATGTTCTGCAGAACCAAAATGTTGAGTTTGATCAGCTCTACCGAGGGCTATCTGTGAAACACCGCCCCTTGCGGAGTAGTGTTCATTCTTGTATTTTCCATAGGATGTATCTACTGGGGGGTAGGGAGTGGGGCGGGGGGCCGACACAAATTCACACAAAGTTTCCCGGGTCTGACATTCCACCTAGTGGAGGGCAGAGGTTGGAGAACCAACAATAGAGTATTGTGTATGTCAGTGATTGCCAAGCTATGGTCCATGGACCTCCAGTCATCTACAGAGCCCTTTCTGGTGGTTTGCAGAATAGACTGAGGATTTGGGAACTGAGAGGAGGATGAGTCCTGGAGAGGATCGTGAAGCGATCGGCAGAATGAAAGAGCTGTACAGCCTCTGATATTGATTGTTATTTTCATATCCTTGGTTTCTCTTTTCTATCCCAGAGTCCGCATCTTCCCCAAAGAATCCCACCTGGGCCATGACACGGTCCGCGCCCTCATGTACTATGCCCTGAAGGTCTGGAGTGACATCACCCCGTTGAATTTCCACGAGGTGGCAGGTAACAACGCTGACATACAGATAGACTTCTCCAAAGCGGACCACAATGACGGGTATCCCTTTGACGGGCCTGGCGGAACGGTAGCACACGCTTTCTTCCCCGGAGACCATCATACCGCAGGAGACACTCATTTCGACGATGATGAATATTGGACCTTCCGATCATCAGGTACGTCAGAGTAAGAGAGTTGGAGCAGAACTTATGAACTCCCAGACCCTCCCTTTGTAAATATTTATGTCTCTGTTATGGGCACCCTTTGGGTTTTGGGGTCCTGTGCACATCCCTCGGGGCCCCAGAGACCTCTGTTCACTCCCTTATGTCCCCAAAGGCCAGTAACTTGTTTGACCATCCAGGGGTCCAAGTCAGGTAGGAAACTGTGGTAGTATTCCCATTTCTCCTCATAATCCCTCACTTGCCACACCTACATAACCCAGAGTTCTCATCTGCCACACCCACAATCCCTGTCTCGCCCCATCCTGCTGCTCCCTGCCATGGGGTCTCTGAACTAGTAAGTGATGAGGTTGGTTGGGCTCCCTTTGAGTTCACAGGACTCCTCAACCCTGCTCTGTAGAGGCTTCACTGGCAAAGCTGTGAATTCTCTGGCACCAGGGCTGGCATGCAGAGACTAGCTAAGAGGAAAGCACATGTGTTCTTCCTCCACAGCTGCAATTCAAGCCCTGCTTCCACTAGGGTGACCAGATGTCCCGATTTTATAGGGACAGTCCCGCTATTTGGGGCTTTGTCTTATATAGGCACTTATTACCCCCCACTTGCTGTCTGGTCACCCTAGCTTCCACCCAGTGAGATCTGTAGGGATCTGCTTGCAAAGCCCATCAGCAACACTCCTACACTGTGGAAGAATGAGGAGTAAATAGGAGCCCACTGAAAAATAGCTCTTGCCCACTCACTTCCCCCCTCTACCTTCCAGTCCTGCTCTCCCAGACAGACTTTGCCTTCAGGTTCACGCCTGCTCTTCCCCTCCTGGCCCCACTAAATGACCAGGGACTTGAATCTCCTCTACTTATTGTCGTCAGTGTGCACTTGTGCAAAGTGGGCATAAAATGCTACCAGGTCAGAAGGATGCTTTTCCACCTACTGTGCACAGGTGTCAATGAAGGCACGAAAGGCATGGCAGTGGGGAATGAGATCCTTGATCCCTCACTGACTCTGCAGCTTTGCCACACCCCCGATAGAAGAGTTCAGGCCCCAAGGATTCTGCCCCAATCCCCCCGACTATAGGGCAATCCGCTCCCCACAGCCCCCCACTAGTTGGGGGATGGAGCTGGTGGTGCAGAGCCAGGTTAGGCTGAAGGCTGCTGTTCTCAATGGCCAATAACCAGCTCTCCTTCTCCCAGTAAGAGAAGACAGGGCAACGCCAGCCATGGCTTAGAAACCAATGATACGCTCTTCCCTTAGGAAGTCAGGGCAAAGGACCGCCAGCTCCACCAAATTAAGGCATTTACCTTAAGGCAATAAGAAGTTCCACTTAAAATGCAGTTTCAGCCTTTCAAGCCAGCAGCCCAGTTTCAGTAAGTGGAGAGCCTTCGCAAACAAAGCTGTGCAGGTCCGGGCTGCAGGCCAGGGATCCCACAAGCGCCTTCTTAGTTGGATTTTGACAGAATGTGACTGCTCCAGTCACCAGCTGCTAATTTTCTTGTCATGCCACCTCTCCTGCTGATGTCCCAGTGGTTTCTGCTGCCTGGGCTTAATAATTTCATTTAGACCTAATCTTCCTCCTTGAAATTGACTAATATTTTCTCTCTCTCTCTCTCTCTCTCTCTTTCTTTTTTGGTTTGGTTAATCTGATTTCTCTCTCCCACCTTGCTCCTCTCTGTCCCCACGTTCAAAAACCAGAACCCCCAGGAGAAAGGACCTGGCTACCTTTCAATGCTGCATCTCCTGCAGCTAATGTTACTATGGACAACCTGAGTTTCAAACCTCCTCACACAAGCTGCCCCGTCCTCTTCCCCTTGCACACTTTTATGCACCAAGCCCTTTACTCCAAACAGTTTGTTCACCGGCCTTTTCCTCTTGCCCTGCCCATGCTCAGACTGGGTCATAAAGGCAGCCCTGTGGACACATACACTGACATCCTCCCAATCCACTGGGCCACACTACTTGAGACCCCAGATAAGCTGTGGTGGTGTGGACAGTTACTGTAGAACCCTTTAGTGCTTTTTCGTGAGGGGAACTGGGCAAACAGCTGAGATTTCAAGACAGCTAGTCAGGCAGGACTATCTGCTGCCCGCATTAGCCATAGGGTGCAGAACCTGATTCAGAACAGCCACGTCATGTCTGACACCACTGCTATACAGCTGCTAATAAAGGCAACCTGTGTGGAGCCTGTGACTCTGTGTCTCGTGACAATGAATCTGGGGCCCTCCAGTGTCCCTGTCCCAATACTGAACAAAATCCTTAAATTGGCCTTATCTACGCAGTGGCCCCAGAGCTTCAGGGCCGTGCTACGCTAGGTGCAATGCCGAGGCCAACAGTACAGCGGGTGGGGATATCCAGCTGGCAGTGACACCTGCGCTGGCAGATAGAGTAGTGCTGGCAGATATCCCCATCCGCTCACTGTTGGAATTAAACGCAGGTACTTTGGCCCAATGCTGTAGCGAAAGCACTTCCTGTCTGTAAATGTGTAGACCACTAAGGGCCGTCTGATCAGAGACTGCCTCTTCCAGGGAGCTGCCCACTGATCTCCCATAGACTCTTAGTCTCCGGCTCCAACCATTCGACCTCAGTCCCTCACACTGACACACAAGTGCATGTTGAAGTAGACGCCTGAATGCCCACCACCGCCCAAAGCGTGATGAGCATGCAGCGTTATTTTGATGTTGATGATGACTTTATTTTCAGATGCCCATGGGATGGACCTGTTTGCCGTGGCAGTCCATGAGTTTGGCCACGCCATCGGCTTGACCCACATCTCTGCCTTAGAGTCTATCATGAGACCCTATTACCAGGGACCGGTGGGGGATCCCCTGAAGTATGACCTGCCTTACGAAGACAAAGTCAGAATCTGGCAGCTGTATGGTTAGTTCATGCCCCCATGAGTGGGTTTACGCTTCACTTCATCAGCAATGGCTCGCAGAGACAGCTCTTCTCCGGGATGCACTGTCTGGCTATTGGGGGTGGTGTGCCCTCTAATGCTTCCTTGTCTTTATTCCTAGGAGTCAGGGATTCTGTGTCCCCAACAGCCAAGCCTGAAGTAACCAAAACTGACGACCACCCCGTTCTGCCAGAGCTGCCAGAGAACCGCTCCACTGTGCAGTAAGCAGTATTGCCACCAATGTCCTTGTGAAGAGTCACCTGAAGCATGGGTGTCTTCTCAGACCATGGGGTGGATACTTCCCTTTAGCTGTGGTTGCAGCAGGGAGTTAAAGCCAGAAGAAGTGGGCAGAGGGGTGACTCCAATACATGTCCCCTCCCCGCCCAAATCATGGCTAGTTACCAACCATGGGGTTGGGGATTTTCAGATTGGGAAGGGGAAGGGAACCAAAGGAGCAATTTCTACATACAGGCCTCGCTCTCATGGGGACCCACTAGATTTTTGAGTGTAGAGTCTGAGTCCAGCTCCAGAACAGCCTTGTTTGCTTGCTCGGGGTAGATGTGTGAAGCGCAGAGGCTCCTAGCAAGAACCTTTGAAGAATCGTGTGCGGTGCTTTCCCCAAAAGGTGCTAATTCTTCCAGCCTGGGAACCACTGAGGTCCAGTTCATTCTGGCCACTGGTGTCCTGTTTGCATTCTTTGTCTACCAAGCTCTGTGTAATGTGGGTCCAGAAGAGTTAAAAGTGGCCCAAGGATAAAACCAGTGTGGGTAAGAAGCTTAATGAGATGTTAATTCAGGACTAGAACATAAATAAGGAATTCAGGGTGTGCTGGGGGATTTAGTAGAAAGGGAAAAGTGCTACTTATTAAGGAAAAAGGACAAGATGAATATCATTCTTCCTTGCTATACATAGTATCCAAACCCTCACCTATGCTTGCGTGTGTGTGGTATTTTTATTTAAAGAGCTGGCTAATTGGCAAAGGCCCAGATCCACAAAGGTAATTCGGCCCCTAACATCCATTGATTTAATGTAAGTTACCCTTTTGGATTTGGGCCAAAGCTTATATTTCAGTTTGGATTTTCAGAAAGTGCTGAGCACCCACCATCTGAGAACTGGGGTCCTTTACATTTTCTCAAATTGGGGACCCAAAATCGCTAGTCACTAGTGAAAATCTAGGCTTTATTGTGTGTGTTTCAAACAAGAGGCGAATTTGGTCTACTATGTGTAAAAATATCTTCATGATGTTTTTAATTAAATGAAACAGTTTATTTTATGTATGAAACATTTCTCTTCAATGTTGGCAGCAAACTCACTGGAAAGAGTATGAAATTGACAAGTCTTTCACACTCTTAAGTTGGGGGAAGAGCAGAGCCGTAATCGAAATAGCATCAGGGTGAAAAGTCAATTACACTTTTAAAATTCTTTAATTTTAACGATTGAAGATGTTGCTAGGCACTCAGGTAGAGGTTGTTTTTAAAATATATGGGCCCAGATGCTCAACTGGCGTAAATCAGCATAAATCCATTGACTTCCATGGGGATACGCTGAGTTTATACCAGCTGAGGATCTAACACAGGATTTTCATTTTGACAAGTGTCTCTTGAATAATGAATCGGCAGAGGAGTAGATAAATCTATGAGGCAAGACAGCTCTGGGCAGCATATCAGGGGCACGGAAGCCTTCTCTCTGCTGGTAAAATCCACTCAGAATTCATGAATTACGATTATGCAGCTGATGCAACCCAGCATGGCCTCCGGGGCTTAGTTATATTTGGAGGGTCCCTTGGATAACTGAAGTGCTGTCTTTAGAATTCTGCTTTGTTCCTTAGAAGCAGAGTGATCATTGGAAGCACGCAAGGATATTCTTTTTTTCCCCCATGAGGATGAGCAAGGGGCTTTCCTGGGAACGGCCTTTCTATGGAGAGTTTCCTGAATGTTGGTAGGGCTGTCAGGCTGTGGGGATGTGAGGAAAATGCTTCATTTAGGATGTGCCCTGCAATGGGATAATTCCATCCATTTACTCACCCGGGTCAGAATCGTGCAGTGGGCTTTTCCTGATAAAGCCCCCGAAAGGTAGGGTGAAAAGTCTGAAAGCTCAAGGAGGTTCATGCTGGGAGATTTCATCCTCCTCACAGTGTGGGTGGGCTGGGTGCTGTATTGGTCATGTTTAGTTAGATACCCTCTGCAAAGCTGTCATCGTAATGGGCTCGCAGATTCCTTCCCTCTTGGCATTTAAAGCAAATCCCATGTAATGTTTTGTGTGCGTGCGTGCGTGCCATCCTCTAGTGATTGAACCACAGAAAGGATAAGGGACCTACTACTACTAGCAAAGGGAGTTTTCCTTCAGGTCAAGTGGTAGAGGTCTATGTTTTTGGAGCTGAAGGACAAGGGTTCTAATCCCAACTCCTCTGGGGCAGGTGTTTTGTTTAGCTCGTAACGGTGTTGTCAGAAACCCAAAGATTTGTTACGCTTCTAGTGGCACAATTGTATCAGTTATGTTTGTTGCTGTGATGCTTTGAAAGAAGGGAGCTGGCTCTTCCCCTTGGCCACACAGCACTGTATCACTAACGTGAAGTCTGTTTTATGGAGTCGAAGGGTGCTCAGATACCATGGTGAAGTCTTGATTGGGCTCAGACATGTGGCTGGTGTATTACATAGGGAGAAGTTGAGAAGGATGGTGCCGGCAGTCCGATATGAAGTTCTTCTAAAGGCAAATTAGATTCATGTTTCCCTGTCATGAAGAGCAGCTTCTTTGCTCTCTATCAATCATTGTACAAGGGCTTCGTTACTCTTTACATTCTTCATACTCCCCGTGGCCCCACCACACACCTTGTTAAACCAGGATCTCAGCCAGGCTAGTCACTATCTGGGCATTCACCATCCGGCCCCTGACCCCCTTTGTTTGGTTTCTGTTACTGCCTCATGGTGCAGCTGTGACCCCCAGCAGCTCAGCGTCTACGTCCAGAGTTCCTGTGTGCTGAAGTCACTCTTGTCAGCCTGTGTGCTTTTTGTTCAGCAAGTATCTTCAGCAGGGGGCCCAGGTTGGCTCTCAGACGCACCCCAGTGAAGCTGGAGTAATAGCTTTGCCTGCACTGGAGTTCCTCTGGCTTTCCAGAGGTGCTACAGAGAGCAGAATCTAACTCCCCATCTCCTTGGCTCTTGGTGATGATCTCACATAGAAAAGGGGGGGTTGTGTCTGCCATGGATTCGTTTTGATGAGAAAACTGTCTTAAAGCTGCCTTTTGTCCAGAAAAGCTTTGCAGAGCCTCTGCCTTGGAAAATCCCCTGTGCACAAGGCTGGGTTCACAGCAGGGCTGATTTGGGGGTGGGAGCAGGGACCCGCCAAACGTTGGGCCTCTGTGACCTTCTGCATCATTCCTAGTTACAGCCATGTCCCATTGAACCCCTCCATCTCGATGGCCCGGGGCTGCAGATCCCAGTTTCTGTGTGCACTGGGGAATTGTCTTCAGCCAGACGAGCCAGCGCAGTGAGTGGGAGGGGAATTGCTGCTTGCCTGGAGGAGCAGTGCCTGGTCCTGGGGAGCTGGAGAGCCCTGCTCCTGGCTGCGGGGGCGGGGCTGCCGCTCACATGAGTGCTGTCTTTCTGCAGGCTCAGAAGAGATATGCCCAACAGGTGCAACACTCACTTTGACGCTGTGGCTCAGATCAGAGGCGAGGCTTTCTTCTTCAAAGGTAAGCAGCTGCTTTCCGCGTAACGGCTTAGGTGACCTTTGCCAAGCCGAAGCTGCACCTCGCTCGGCGTGACGCAGCTGGGCTCCGTTCATGCAAACCGTTCAGTCTACTCTTCTCTTCAAACCTGGTCTCCAGCAGAGGGACGGCTTTGCCAAGACGTCTGGGGCATGGAGTCAGGGTATTGGTTGCGGCACGAGGTTCACATCCAGTAGTATTGGGTTTGCTCCAGAGCTGCCTGCCAGGGCTTGATTCTCATTCACACTGAGGCCACTTTACACCGTTGGGGCAGCATGAAGGGCTCTTAGAACTTTAAGGCCCTCTATCTACACCCACCTTCGGGCCCCGCTGGAGCAGTATAAAGAGGCCTTGGTGTAAATGAGATCCGTTAGGATCACCATCTGGCTCGAAACTAGTAGGATAGACATGATTTTCAAAAAGGGTGCAGCAGACTTAGAAAAGACCTAGAGATGGGCATTGATGACGATGAAACATGTAGAGACTTCCAGATGGGGGGAGAGTGACTGGCTTTGTCGACACTGCCAATTGAATGACAAAGCTTTTGTCGTTCACGGGTGCTTAAAAAAGCCTCCCTCCCCTACCCAAAAGACAAAGGTTTTGCCACGGCAAGTGGCCGTGTAAACGGCTCGTTGTTGGCAGGAGCGCTCTCCTGTCGACAACGCAAACCCCGCTCAGAGAGGGCGGAAGTATTTTGTCCGCAAAAGTGCTGACAAGCAGCGTTTACACTGCCCGGCCGTGTCGCTAAAAGCTGTGTAGTGTAGACAAAGCCTAAATGAGGCCTGCTTGTTTTAGAGAGGAGGTGAATGAGGGTCGTGGTAGAGGTACACAATACTGAATGGTAAATCAGGCACTTCTGCTTACCCAAGAACGAAGGGGAAATCCGGTGGAATTAAGAGACAATAAATTTAAACTGACACATAATTAAGCTATGGAATTCACTGCTGCTAGAAGCTAAAGAGGCAAAGAATTGAATAGGGCTCTAATGAATGATTAGGAATGTATGTAAACTGTAAGAACATCTGCAGTTACACTAATTGGGTGGTAAGGCCCTCAGGACACCAGCCAATCACTGACTGCCTGGAGCTCAGAAGAAACTTCCATTTCCTCCCCCATTCATCCTGCCCCCAGTCATGTTTTTGCATAACTGCCCATTATGGGGGTTTTACGCTTTGCTCTGAACCAGCTCTCAGTGGCCACTGTTAGAGACAGGATATCATCAATGTCTGCTATGCCACTATTTGAGCTGTTCAACCAGACGCTCCAGGATTTCAAAGTGACAAACTGAAATTGGCATTTGCAGTATCAAAGTACAAATCTGGGTCCATCTGAGGATTGAGAGAACAGCCACAGATCACTTTGACTTATGTCCTGAATGCCTTCAACTTCCCTTTCCGCCCACACTTCACATTCCTGGTTCCACATGCTGTGAATGCACCATCATCCAAAGACGACAACACACGCACAAAATTACCGTACCATCTGGTTCCATGTTTACTGAACAGTTGCTGACAGTGTATCTCCAGGGGGGACAGGCTGTCTTAAGAGAATCCTGCCAGTGCCTCCTCAGCTGTACAGAGTCCTTCTCTGCCTGGTTTCCTTGGGGTTTCTTTGCCTTTGAGGTGGAAAGGTCCCCGACTGAGGCCACTGTGATGCATTGTCCAGAACTGACTCAACTGATCTCCTAGGGGAGAAGAAAGGCATCTCCTCACTGAGATGATAAACAGAAACCAGGAGAGTTTACGGCGTCTCCATTGAAACATGTCACTACCAGATGGAAGGAGGGAGGGCATCCAAAGAGGGAATGAACAAAAGCATTTGAAGATGCCTGGGCCGCTGAGGCAGCACAAAGCAGAAGATGATGTTCACACCGCGAGGCACTCTCTCTGCAGATGGCTTTTTCTTTCTCACGCCTGCCCAGAGCTGCTGGCTCCAAAGAGGCTGCAAGGAAGAAAGGGAGTTAGGAGAGGAGAACTAGAACGAAAAACCAAGAGAGAAATTCTCCTCGTGGTTTATTTCTGGCATATATTTGTCACAAGTGTGTGTTTCTTCTGGTGAAGCAAGGGCAGATTTAAAGGGCCAGATCCTTGGCTGGTAGAAATCTGTATAGCTCCATTGGCATCAATTAGCCAGGTCCTCAGCTGGTGTAAATCTCCATAGCTTCAGTGATGTCAATAGGCAGATCTGGGGTAAACTGGCATAACTCTGTTGACTTCAATTTACCTTAGCTCACGATCTGGCTCAAAAGCTATAGATTGGACTGGGGTAATTAATTATCACCTCTTGTTTGGCAGTTCCCAATTCTGAGGCAATAACTTGTCAGAACCGCATACAGAATGCCACCAAACAGTAATGTGAAACCTGAAGTAACTCCACATAGGTGGCAGGGTTCTGTGCAGTTCAAATACAGAGTGCATCGTCAGTTACCCAGAGTTCCTGTGGACTTTCGTGGAATTGCAGAGTTTCAGGACTTCTGAAAATCAGACCACTTTGATTTAGGACCCTCACTTTAGGCAACCCAAGTTTTAAACTTTGGCCCACCTATATAATGTGTACAGAAATGTTGCCAGAGGCATCCAGCGTGCTGAGAGCATTTCACAGCTGGAAGCAAAACCACCAAGCATCAGAAAAAGCAAAATGCCTCCGCCCACATGAATGGGGACTTACCATGATCTCTATGAATTGGGGGGAGGTCAGGAAGGCCCATCTTAACCTTGGTTTTCATGCTTACATTTCAATCTACCTAAATTGCTACATTTCTGCTGCTCCCGACGGCCTCTTGGAAATCAGCTTATTCCTGACTTCGAATTCAGATTGAAAACTGGCTTCTTGCGGCCGCGCACCTGCTGAGTCCATCAATAGGGAAAGAGAGCTGCTAAATAATACAAAGTGGTGGGGGTTCTCCAGTTATGTCAAATTAGCACTGAGCGCTTTTAACTTTAGATACATTCCTATTAACAAAGCAATTATGCCAACTGTATTTCTTCTGAAAATGGTGAAAATCTGGCATTTTCCAGTGCAAGCCTAATTAGAGATGCAAAGAACATCTTTATTTAATTACATGTGTTTCCCTAAGTATACACCAGCCAGACAGTTTGAATACTAGATTTGTAATGATCTTAAAAGAATTTGTAATTACTGCCATTCCTAACAGTTGAATGTATTATTCAGACATAGATTTCAGTCATATAGAGCAAATAGGCAAAATGCAGCAGAAGAATAAGTATGTGAGATAAATCCTTATAATTGTAATAAAAAAAATCCCCACGCTGCAGATGTTTAAGTGTTGGAGTTTTGCCTCCTGCATTATTAGGCTAAGATCCAATTTCCATAAAATTTTGAAAGTTGGTGTCACAATCTGCCAGCTCTGTAGAAATGTCGTTGAATGTCTTGAATACAAATCTGAAGAAACATCTTGGACCTGTTGCTCATTTCCCTGCTCTGCCGAAAGGGATATGCATAAACTCACGACAATAGCTTCTTGGGAATGGGGGTACTAGAGAGGAGACTGAGGGGAGATAGGGTAGGTAATCAGCCTGCTTCCTCCAGCTCAGAACTCACGCTATAGAGATCCCAGGAATGGAATGTGCTGCAAAACCACAGAAATTCAGGTGGAGAGTTCCAAATGTGCCTAAGGGAATTAGATACCCAACTCCCATTGAATGGGATTTGATAACCTAACTGCCTGATACACCTTTGAATATCCCAGCCTTAAGCATGTTTCTCCCGCAGCAAACATTGGTTGTGATGGGAAGGGAAGATCAATGTGATTTCTTGCTGAGCCCCAGTTCCTAGCTGCAGCTTCGCTGAGGTCGCTGGAGCTGTGCCCTTTTACACCAGCAGAGAATTTGTCTCATTGTAACATTTCGGGTGAGAAGGAGGCCACCTTCTCAATACACCTTAGAATGGTGCACAATATACGTCAGTTGTGCATCCTTTTCTGCTCTTCCTTTCTTCCTCTGTATTTTTTCTTTATTCTTCTCACTCTTCCATTCCTACCCCTTTATAAAAGCTACTGGATTTCAGATCACCTCTTCCTAGTACACAATATGGGTTGGTTGCAGAGGGATATGCAAAATATTCCAACACTTGGAGGTCAGAGTCATGGCAGAGCAACATACAGTAGTAGTCACTGTTTGCTAAAGCAATCGGCGGTGTGGGGAGAGGGAAAAGCTCCAGATACTTCTGTCTCTTCAGAAACTATCACTTGTTGGGCTAGTCTGTGGTCTGATCTAGCCTGGTTTTAGCTGCCTTAGTACTCTTTGGTCTCAGGTGCTCAGTTGCTGGGTAGTAATGACACTGGTACTGATGCTGAGGCAGCATATTCAGCCCTGGAGGGAAGGAGAGGAAATATCTCCTGTCTCCCCCCAGGAAGGATGCTCTTAACAGTAAAAGATTCATTTCTCAGACAGAAGGATGGTGACTGTAATGCAGAGTCTGGAAGTGGATTTCTCCTTATGGCTCAGTGTCAGGGATATGGGAGCCATCCAAGGGATGGGGAATAAAAGAAAGCAAATAGTTTCATAGTTCCCACCTTATGTACTTTGTTTTCTACTTTCCCCTGACTCCACCCACAGCTTTTTCCTCCTAGCAAAGGGGTGTTATGGCATGGTTCATTAATGTCCAATCTGTATTCATCTAGGCAAGTACTTCTGGAGACTGACTCGCAATAAACACTTGGTCTCCCTCCAGCCAGCTCAGATCCACCGTTTCTGGCGGGGTCTCCCTCTCAATATGGACAGTGTGGACGCGGTGTACGAGAGAACCAATGACCACAAGATCGTGTTCTTCAAAGGTAAGAGCAAAAACATTGTTAAAGGGACCACACATCTCTTGCTAGTATCTGTGGCTTTAGTATCTAGTAGCTTTCAACTTCCATTAGTCCTGCAGGCAAGGAGGAACTCGGTGTCATTCCATGGAATTTGCCATGCTGGACAACTAAGCCTCAGTGTGGCAGATGAAATGTGAGGGCCCCAAGTGTCTATGCTGAGGTGTTCCACTGAGCTCCTGGGTCGTAAGCTGCCATGAACCCACCATTACAAGGCTAATACATATTAGGCTGCTAATAGAGCCACTCAAAAAGCAACAATTATGTTTGGTAAAAAAAAAAATGAAAAAAATTCACTTTCTCAAACAGGACCAGCTGGAGTAGCAAACTGCTTTTTTTTTTCTTAAACAAGTGCTACAATTCTTAGAATCATAGAATATCAGGGTTGGAAGGGACCTCAGGAGGTCATCTAGTCCAACCCCCTGCTCAAAGCAGGACGAACACCAACTAAATCATCCCAGCCAGGGCTTTCTCAACCCTGACCTTAAAAAACCTCTAAGGAAGGAGATTCCACCACCTCCCTAGGAAACCCATTCCAGTGCTTCACCACCCTCCTAGTGAAAAAGTTTTTTCTAATATCCAACCTAAACCTCCCGCACTGCAACTTGAGACCATTACTCCTTGTTCTGTCATCTGGTACCACTGAGAACAGTCTAGATCCATCCTCTTTGGAACCCCCTTTCAGGTAGTTGAAAGCATCTATCAAATCCCCCCTCATTCTTCTCTTCTGCAGACTAAATAATCCCAGTTCCCTCAGCCTCTCCTCATAAGTCATGTGCTCCAGCCCCCGCATCTTCTTTTTCTTTCCCTTTATACT
>NW_020664585.1:13035494-13072561 GCF_002925995.2 Terrapene triunguis
GCCCCCGAATTGCCGCAGGTGCCGCCCCTCTCCCTTGGCCGCCCCAAGCACCTGCTTGTTAAGCTGGTGCCTGGAGCCGGCCCTGTTTATACTTCATTGAGTAGAAGATGGATTTTTAATTCTTCTGTCCTAACAGGGCCTACCCTGAGCATCTTGCATGTGAAACATTCAGTGTTGTTGGAGGCACTTGGGGGAATTTGCTGGCTGTGTGCATCAGCGCCTGAGTGAGGTTGTAGTAGCTAAGCTGTAGAAGGGCCCTACTAGTAGTGTTAGCTAAGGGGAGAGTTCCTTCAGCTCAAAGAGTTTAGGAGCTGAAGAGCCAGGATTCTAGCCCTGGTCCCCAGTTGCGTGTGATTTAGCTGAGAACTGTTTCTGTCTGCAGTGCACTGATTCATTACAATAATTCAGTAAACTATGTTCCACCTTTGTGACGAGGCATTAGGTTCGGTTCATACTTCTGAAGTGTCCCACATGGAAGAACTAAATGTACCTCAGGCCCGTTCATTCCTGGTATTATGCCTGCTGCCAGTAGTTGCTCTGTTAGTTTGAATTTAACTAATTAGCAGTTTCCCACACTCAAAACTGTGGCTGTGTCTCCATTGTGTAATTACTGCACCCAGCACTCAAACTGGGTCTGTGGTGCTTTTTAGGGAGCTGGCCTACTGGATAACTCCAAAAGGAGCAGCTGTGCTAAGCTTCTCTCAGTTGGAAATTGCTTTTTGCCTCTCTAATGTCTCACTTTGCGTGTGGTAAATTATTGATTTTGGAAGTGCTGAATTGTAGAGGTGAGGCTGCAGAAATGGATTATCCTCAGTAATGGATCCCACGTCTGCACCCATTAAAGCTTTTAAGGCCTCCCACATACTACCGAAGCATTATTTTCTCAGATGGAGAAATCCAAAATGGCCACCATGACGTGTTGGACTCCACAAGGACCCTGCCAAACCACACAGCTATTGAAAGAACAGTATCAGAGAGGCAAACAATCCATAGGTCCAATTATAGATCCTGGGCCAGATTCACTCCTTTGAGCACAGGGCTTGCAGTTTGTACCCTCTATGCACATAGGAACAGCTGTGCTAGAGCGTGATCTGTATGGATTCCCCTCCTGGAGAGCAGCCAAATACTCTGGTAATGGAGGCCATATAAGTACCCAAGATAGATAGATCTCTCGAGACGCCATGTGCCCTTCCTACCACATGTGCAGGTCTTTCAAATCCAGCTGAATGAATGCACAGAAACTTGGGGGCGTCACCTACAAAGGTGGTGCGTACGTGCGTTTGTGTTAAAAGTTGAATTACAGACAGAACTTCTCCATTGGCCCTCGAAAGCTGTGTGTGACTTTTTATTTCTATTAAACAGGTATTGTGTGGAAATCAAAGGGGACGAGGGGGTGGGGAATTAAATGGCATAACCACAGATGACTAGCCTCAGACTACGCAGCATAATCAACATGTCTATGTCCTGGGACCTAATGCCTCCAACAGCAAAATAGCAAAGGCTGGCTGTATCCAAGTGGGAGTTTGACACAAACAGCATTTTCCACAAGAAGCAGATTCCCCAGCAGGTTGTTGGTTTTGTAGTTCCCTTTGTGGAGTGCCGTGAATTCGAATCTAGGGATTGTCACAGCAGCAGATCATGGAGTGTAACCTGAAGCAGAATTGATATTTCTACATGCCTATTTCCTCTTCTCAGGAGACAGATACTGGGTGTTCAAAGACAATAACGTGGAGGAAGGATACCCTCGGCCAATTTCGGATTTTGGCTTGCCACCGGGAGGCATCGACGCTGCTTTTTCCTGGGCCCACAATGACAAGACTTATTTCTTTAAGGACAGTCTCTACTGGCGCTATGACGACCATGAGCGGAGGATGGATCCCGGCTATCCTTCCGAGACCACTTTGTGGAAGGGCATTCCAAGCACGTTAGATGACGCAATGAGATGGTCAGATGGTGAGTCGGTGCTAGCTTAGCAGAGTTTGGTTTTGTTTTGTTTTTAACGTAAGGCCTTGTCTTTACTTAGAAATGTTGTGGCTTTAACTAGGCCAGCATAGTTAAACTGGAGTCAGAAAAAAGGCTTTAGTGCAGACACAGTTATACTAATATAAAAGCGCTTCTACCCATGTAGCGTATTCTGTTTCAGTAAAGCAAAATAAGCGATACCAATATAAAGTGCCTTATCCCAGTATAGCTGCATCTACAATAGGGCTTTTACCAGCATAACTACTCTGGCAAACAAAAATCAGATCCCTTACCAACATAATTATGTCAGTAAAACTTTTAAAGTGTAGCCTGGACCTAACACGCTATTCCAGCAGTGATGCACATTATCACTGGAGTTCTCATGAGACCTTGTGACTACAGCTGTGAAATCTCACCATGCTGCAGTTTTACTCAACGGGAGACAGAGCTGTTATCACAAGAATCTTGTGGTCAGTCTTGCAAGTTGTTGCTCAGTAACTGGACATGTGTCACTGCTTGATGTGTAAAGCATGTCTAATAAGTAGCAAATGCAAGGATGTAGGCAAGTCCGGGTTCTGTATTGCACCGGCCAGGGGCTGCAATATGTCTGACGGCATACATACCACCTTGGGTTGTGATTGGATGAAATAAGCAGAGTTGAACTAGCTCATTTCTTGGGTGGGGGACCTCAGAGGTAAAACCCCAGTAAGATATGTTGAGGACACTCTGCTCTCTGTCAAAACCATGCTGTACGCATACATTAGTAGCAATACCAACCAATGCGTCACATGATATTAAGCGACATGGGGCTTTGGACATAACAATAAATTCCTGATCACTTTGGACATCTTAGGGCATTTTTGCAAAAGTGGAGCATGTGTTCCAGCATCCTAGACAAATTCCAGTGAAGGTAACTCTGTTCTGCTACCCCCATTCCCCTGGTGCTTTGATAGGACAGGAGATTCTTCGCATTTTTTGTCTTGAAAGTGCTGCAGCACTGCCAATCTGGGGTATGTCTAGACTCCGAGCTGAGGGTGTCACTCCCAACTCCAGGAGACATACCCACACTAGCTCTCAACCAGCTAATGTGTTAAAAATAGAATATAGGATGGCAGTGTGAGCTGTAGGGCAGGCTAGCTGCACAAGCACATGCCCATCTGAGGCCCTAAGGGAGGGGAATTGTTTAGCATAGGACAAGAAATTATAGCTAGGAGTACCAGGATGAATTTAATTCTGTGAATGATGAGATTAAATTCCCTAGGCAAGCAGTATACACATCCTCCACTGCACTCAGTTTTTTTAATATGGCAGTCATCCACCTCTAAAGACAATGAGCACCGAACCAGATCAGTTATTGTGTGTCATGCTGCGTATATATGATAGAAGCAGCATTGATACTTGTCTGATGCCAAATAGGTTCTATTGTTTGCTATGAACATTATTCTTTTTCTTGAAGTCTTCAGAATTATTTCCGATCCTACATGTGCTCTGCAACGATACCATGTTCTGGATTTCTGCCTTTGTTATTTATTATCATTTTACACTCATATTGCAACTGTTCGTGCTAGGCACTGTACAAACATGTAGCGAGAGACAGTTCCTGCCCTAAGAAACGGACAACCAAAGGCCCCAATCTTGTCAGTTGCACTGCAGAAATCAGTGGGGATCATTTAGAGCAGCTTGTAGGACTGGGGCCTCCTAAGGTGGTTGATTAGGGCAAAGCAAAGGCAATAGTCTATCCTGTTTTGGCAGTAGTCTGGCTTGATCCGTATCATGCGATGGGTTGGATATGGTGTTTTGTCTTTTGCCGTATTTGTTGAAATTTGAGTTGGGAAAAAATAAGTTAATAAGATATAAAGAGTTTTGATTTTTTAAGTAAGTGTTTGGCAGTGGGTCAGAAAGCTCCTTCTAGGGGAATGAGATTTATTGGTGTGGGGCCTGATCTCCCTGGGGGAGGGGCGGGAAGTTCCGTTAGTGGAGACGTAAAACCATCCATTCCCTCCAGCACAAGCACTACTTACAAGAAAGTGACACTTCCAGGTTTGATTTAGATGTCAAACGAACTATGTAATAGTGACCTGGGAAGAGGGACATCTCCAGGGGCTTATCGGGCTGAACCTTGGAAGCTTTTGAGCATTGCTCATCACTCCCATTGGCAGGTGTCCTTAACGAGCATGGAGCGAGTTCAGGGAATTCAAAATGTACCTGTTCGTGGATGAAATTTACCCCTGGACAAGAGGTCTGTGTGCAACCCACTACACCTCCTGGGCGTGGTGTTCTGTCCCATCTAGTGGCACCGAGACCACTTAGAGAGAGATTAATGAGTCTGCTTCACAGCCTTAGCTAAGGGCCATGTGGCTTTTAGCTCATGCAGTAGAGGCTCGTGCATTTAGCGCCAGAGATCCCAGGTTCGATCCCACCCGCCGACAACCGGGGTCTGTCAGTGGTACATGTGCAAGGCCCTATGAACCACTTAATCCTTTAACATGGGACTTAAGTGATGCCTAAGATGTAGGAGGCCTCTGTGCTGAGGTGTCTTTTTGAAATGCCTGGCTCGCAGGAGCACAGTATATTGTAGGAGTTTCTCTTCCCAGGTCCCTGGTGGATTAAAGGCCTTGAGGTTATCTCTTTAAGAATATGCCAGCGGCATCACAAAACCCTCAGCATATTCTCTCTGGGCACATCAACATATAGGCCCTTCTGTCAAATTAGACATGTGAGGCCTTGCCCATCTTCTTCCCCCACCATAACTGGGCCTTTGGCACCATGGCTGGTGAGTCGTGTGTGTGGCAGACCCCCCCTGACTTGGCCACTGTAGTAGCATACACTTAAAGCCAGCCCTGTAAACAAACAGGTGGCACCATGTCCCTGCCTACTGTGCTGTCGTGAACAGGTGCAAGTGGACAAAAACTCCATTAATCCTGGTGGAGTTGCACCTGCTCCCATCAGCTCAGGATGTTTCCGTTACTGCTGTGTCCAGCTGGGTGTGAGCACCCCTTTGCTGCCATGGAGACTAGTGATAGAGAGCCCCTCCGAGAGCTCATGCCTGCTAACCCTGCATGTCTTTGTTTTTTTCCAGGTGCAACCTATTTCTTCAGGGGCAAGGAGTACTGGAAAGTGTTGGACAATAACCTGGAAGCAGAACCTGGTTACCCTCAGTCCATCGCCAGAGACTGGCTGGTGTGCGGTGACATGCAGTCTGATTCTCCAGACTCAGCAGGGAGCAGCAGGACTGGGGCGCACTCCAAGCAAGGGCAGCACGACGAGAGCCGTTCGGAAAACGGCTACGAGGTCTGCTCATGCACCTCTTCCTCAGATTCCCTCTTGGCCCGCCCGGCACTCAGACTCTCAGCAAGCCTTCTGCTAGCAAGCGTGTGGACAGCAGCAGTGGCTTGCGCAGCACTATGACATCCAGTAACATGGACAAGAAGACGTTACGGTGCTTCAGGGACTGGTGGTGGATAGAATCACACCGTGCTACACTGTTACAGCCGAAACAAACATGCCTAGGAACGTGGCAGCGAAGGTTTCAAGTTCTCCATGAGAAGTGAACTGGGTTTATTTTTATTTTTTAGTTAAAGGTCTAATAATGGACTGTGGGTTCTGCACCTTCTTATTCCCCCAACCAGCTAAAGAATAAAGACGTTGCTGAATATTAGTTACAAAGGTTCCATAGAGATGGAACACTCAGGGTGTGTAAGAACTGCCAAGTAGAGACGGCCTGGATATATTGAAAGGCGACTCTGGTTTCATGAAAACAAACCAGATAGTGGTGAAACCCAGTTGTTATTCCAGGAACAAAAACAGCCCCAGTGTAAGGCTATGGGAAAGATGCAACAGCTGTGCTGACATTCAGTAATGTAACATATGCATCCAAGTGGAGGTATGAGATAGAATGGCATCTTGACTGCACTGGGCTTGATTGCAAAGTGGTACATTTCACAAACAAATCTACGCTGCCAACTGATGTCAAGCTAACCCATGCCAGTTTCTATAGATCAGAAACATATTTGCCTTTATAAAGGACGTGAAAGTCACCTTTGATTCCAGATGTTTAAATGTAAGGGCTTCTCTGTTAAATCTTGGCCACACAAACATAGATACCGTGGTCAGCAGCAGGTATCGATCCCCCTATCTTCAGCATACGCCTTGACTGCTCGAGCTAGAGTAGCTCTTTCAGCTCTGAGCAAGTAGCAGGCTGTTATAAGCACTGAGTGCAGTCGTTCGGCTGAGATGCAGTTACACACACGAAGCCAGTGTAATCCACATGCATCTAACTTTTCTGCTCCCCTAAATTCTATTCTAGATGTATTTCGTGATTGATCGCTGTATACAAAAATCACATTCGTTTAAGGCTTCCTTTGAAGGATCTGTGAGGGACTAAACTTCGAATTGTGGATGCACGCGCTAGTTTTAAACGTATTTTCAAATAGCATGTTCTGCTTTTTGGCTGGCTTCTTATATCAGCCAGACGCCATTATGATACCATCAGTTGTGAATCAATTATTCTATATGCCACTGTCACTGTTTAATTTGGCACCATGAAATACACTAAGGGAGAATGAAGGGGATTAAATGTTTTAAAGTGGGGATCTTGCTCCGTAAAAATGACATCACAAAATTCCATGTTTGTCTCTCCTTCACTTACAGATCCAGTTTGCTCGGTTCACAAGTAAAAAGATGGTTTTATAACTGTCCCCAAACTCTACATGGGACCAGAGAGTCAAGCTGGGTTCTGTCTGGCTCCTGGACCAACACCTGTCCCCTTGACTCAGTGGAGGTGTATTATAGATGTACATATGTGGGGCTCCTATGGTTGGTTGAAATGGTTTAAATTTTACACGTTCCATCAAAAATGTTGTTTGAATTTTGAGCAAAAGATGTTCAGTGAAATCTTCACAAAACTTCTCTCCCCTCTTCCCCCCGCCCCCGCACATACTTTAGACAAACTTTAGAGCTAGCTGAAATTTCTGATATATTGAAGTTTGATTAAGTTTATAAGAACTTGAAGACAGGATGAAATTTCAGAACTGGAAAATAATGATGAAAAGCTTTTCACCATTTTTTCCTTCTGTTTTTCTACCTGCTCTAGTTGCACCTTACCTCCATGTTGGGATCATGGTTCTCCTCTGGGTGAGTGTGTACTTTATACGTTGCAGTGATAGTGTGTGCCCTCAGTGTACTCGAGTTGGGAAGCACGTGCGCTTGCTATCGGTGGAATGTATGTGTACACGACGCATCTTGAAGGACAACAATTACTGTACGGGTAAATAACCCTTTCTTCCTGGTGGTGGTATGTGAGCAAGAAGGAGCCAGCTTGACTCTCAGATCCAAGGAGAACTTGAAGGACAACTAGATTTTAAAAAATCCTTTAAACTGTAAATTGAGCAACTTTGGTGTTGAATTACACTGCTTAGAAACTCCCCCAAAATTGTGATCAACTATTTCACTGGGGGAAAGTCGGGGTTGGGATCAAAATTGAATTTTCAACCCAAAACAATGTGTTAAAAATTAGAAATTTTCCACTGGCCCTAAGTCTGGAGTCAGTGAAAGACAGTCAACATGGAACCCCGCAATGTCGATTTTCAGAGTAGAACACTTTTAAGGGAGCCATTTTCAAAAGTGCTGAGACCTGGCCTAACTCTGTTCCCATTGAGGTCAACATTGAAAATTGCTCTTGAAAATCCACCGAAGAGCCCCTTCAATGATATTTCCTGGAAGAGACTCTTTATTTAAAAAGAAAGAAAGAAAGAAAGCAGCACAAGTTTCCTCTAACTTCCAGATGGATTTAAATGATGAAACATCTCTTCCGAAGTCTTTTGATCATCGGCCTTTCTCTCTCTCCTTTACCATGTGGATCATGCTGACAAGTAACTCTTCTCTTCAGACTAGCCACTATGGTGGCACTGAACAGGCTGGTGTCTTTTGGTGGCCTAGCGGGAAGCTGGATAAGGAATTTAAATGGTGACTCTCACACACTTGGTGCCATTTTGGGGTGAGTGGGTGGGTGTGGTGTTAAATGGGTTATATTAACTCTTTCAGTGCTTCAGGGAATGGTGTGGCTTGCGGGGAGCAATGTCCAAACGGCTGCACCAGATTGTTTAGTTCTTGGTGGTTTTACTGTGGTAAGTCCCCCACCAAAGGCTCTTCAGCAGAGTAGGCAGTGACAGGATAAGCAGGAAGGGCCTCTCACGGATCGGTAACTGATTCAAAGATAGGAAACAAAGGGTAGGAATAAATGGTCGGTTTTTACAGAGGAGAGGTAGATAGCAGGGTCTCCCCAAGAGTCTGTACTGGGACCTGTTGCTGTTCAACATATTCATAAATGATCTGGAAAAAGGGGTAAACAATGAGGCGGCAAAGTTTGCAGACAATACAAAGATACTCAAGGTAGTTCAGTCCAAACCCGACTGTGAAGAGCTACAAAGGGATCTCACGAAACTGGGTGACTGGGCAACCAACTGGCAGATGAAATTCAATATTGATAAGTGCAAAGTAATGCACAACGGAAAACGTATTCTCAACTATCCATACAAAATGATAGGGATCTAAATTAACTGTTACCATTCAAGACAGAGATCTTGGAGTCATTGTGAATAGTTCTCTGAAAACATCCGCTTGATGTTCAGGAGTAGTCAAAAAAGCTTGGGAAAGGGATAGATAATAAAACAGAAACTATCATAATGCTGCTATATAAATCTATGGTACACCCACACCTTGAATACTGCATGCAGTTGTGGTCACCCCATCACAAAAGAGATATATTCAAATTGGAAAAGGTGTTGAGATGGGGAACAGAAATGATTAGAGGGGTGGAACAACTTCCATACAAGACTGGGACTGTTCAGCTTAGAAAAGAGATGAGTGGGGGGAGAGATGATAGAGGTCTATAAAGTCATCACTGATATGTAGAAAGCGAATAAGTAAGTGCTATTTGCCCCTTCACATAACACACGAACTGAGGGTCACACAATTAAATTAATAGGCTGCAGGTTTAAAACAACATAAGGAAGTCCTTCTTCACACAACGCACAGTCAACCTGTGGAACTCATTACCAGGGGATGTTGTGAGGGCCAGAAGTATAACTGAGTTCAAAAAAGAATTAGATAACTTCATGGAGGACAGGTCCATCAGTGGCTATTAGCCAAGTTGGTCAGGGATGCAACCCCATGTTCTGGGTTTTCCCTAAGCCTCCAACTGCCAGAAGCATCTGTGACTGGCCATCAGAGACAGGATATTGGGCTACATGGACCATGGATCTGACCCAGTATGACCATTCTTATGTTCTTAAGTCCATTTCCCTGGGTGTACACTGAGCAGCTGAGGGCACCTAAAGGGACTGAATTAGATCCAGAGCTGGTAAACAATTCCCCACCCAAAGAGCTGTCAAAATGGCGGTGCTACTGTAATTCAGCAGCTGTTAATGGACCCTAAAGGTGTGGGTTTGCCAGCAGCTGCTGGTACATGTTGTTATGTTTCTCTGCCCGGCACATGCAGCATAGAGTTTATTAAAAGCCATCACAAAAATCACTCTCCCCCTTCTCCCCAAATGCCAGGCCTCGGTTAATAGCATGACACAGGGACTCGGAAGCAGGCTGCAGCATCCCTTTGGGCTCATATTGTAACACTTTATCTTTGCAACATTGCTGCTGCTCTGGTCATATCCCAGTCTGGGGCTGCTCCAGAAGAAGAACAAAAAAAACCCCCACCTTGATCAGAACAGACTAGCATGTAAGACGGGCTGGAAATCGTCATCGACAAGCTTGGGCGGCTCTGTGAGGGCTGCTTCTGCTGGAGAACCACAATGAAAGAGGAAGCAGTACTTGACAAGGCCCATTTCCTTCACAGCAGGATGCTCCTTTGGTTCACTTGAGCTAGAGCCCCGAAGCCACTTTGTTTTTTATCTTGCTAGGCACTGATGGGCCATTGATTTCTAAATTACCAACCACATTTGTTTTGAAAGCGCCAGCCCCATTAGTCTGCACCTCCTGTGATTAGCTGGTGGCTAGTGCTACAGCAAGGCTCATGTGGAGCCTAACTGTATAGAACTGCTGGTGTTTCACCATCACAAAGATCTTATCTTTGCTGGGAGGAGACCTGCTGGTTTGCAGAGTTCCTTGAGCTAGCATTGCTGTTTCCCCCTCACCCCCCACTTGGGGCTGGATGCAAATACCAGTGGAAAATCGATGGGAGTCTTGGATCAGACTCCCATGGAGCTATGTTGGGTGCCTTTTTCTAGAGTGGGAACAGGACACAATTGCATCCTGACAAATTTAAAAAAAAAAAAAGCAAACGGTCACCTTGTGTTTGCCCATCTACTGTTTGCATTTTTAAGTATTCACAGTGATTTGCAAAATGGGACTGTTTTTAGGACATTATAATGCAGTGTGATTTTACGGGACACTGAATGTGAACACGTTTCATGGAAACCTCCTGTTAAACCATTAAATATCCTTTCTAAAAAAAGTGTGTGTGGCGGGTCCCTCCGTCAGGTAAGGTCGTCTCTGAAATGTCATTCCTTAGGAAGGACCTCTCCCCTCAGATGGATTCCGCACCATCTCTCTCTGTGGGGCTGTGCTAAAGCCCACGGGTCCTCATAGATTCATAGATTCTTCTTCAAGTGATGGTCCCTGTGATGGGTTGCCCCCCCACCCTGATCTGCTGAGCCAGGCCCTCAAGCCTCTTCCAGCACACACGCAGGTAGCAACCCGGGGCGAGGGGAGGGGTCAACCCGTCACAGCGGCGTAGTCGGCAGGACAGTGTAAGGGAGCCCAGGCTGGTGGAACAGGCAGGTTCAGTGGTACCTCAGTACATTAGATGGCACCTTGGGGGGGACACCCACAGTCCGTATGTGTATTCCACCCGTGGGGTGCGCATGCGTGCCACTTGCCTGAGTCTGGAAGTGTTTTCTAGCAGTGTCCATTGACACGCACATGCGTAGTGAGTCTCCTCATGCTCTCAGCTGAGGGTATAAGAGAGAGTGCGGGTCGATGCCACTCCATTTGTCTCTTACTGCTGCATGGCCTGAGTTGGCTAAGAGGGTTATTCCTGCTTGTAGATATTGTGTAGAGAGTTTTAATAGTTTTAGGGTTTAAGTTGTACAGTAATAGCATAGTGGTAGACAGAAGTGATGTACCAGCCTGCACCAGGAAAGCCTTACATAGAGCCTACTATCCCAGGGAATGGCCAAACCCTCCAGGCAGTGGACAAGTTCACCTACCTTGGCAGTACATTGTCAGGTGCAGTCACATCGATGATGAAACCAACGGCAGAATTGCCAAAGCAAGTGTGGCCTTTGGCAGAGTATGTGCAAATGTGTCGGAGTGCAGGTCTTTGAGGCCACATTTCTACCCATCATGAAGCTCCACTCTCATTAATGTGATCTTCAGACATGACCACAGGAATACTGAAGATCACTGGGGGCTGGTAATGGGATACTTCTTGGTCACTGGTTCAAATTCAGACAGAGTCAGTGAGGACTGAAAACGGTTACCAGCTGACAGCTGTTCAGTAGCTGATGTGAAAGGAGCTGGTGGTCACAGGCCAGTTCTTCGTGAGCAGATGGCCACAGCACAAAAGTACCATAATTAGCACCCTCATTGGCCGGCGGAGGAGAAGCCAAAATTTCACCCCAAGTGAGCAGGGATCTGCACAGAGTGGGGAGTCCTTACGGAGCAGAGCTGAGGCATAGCGATGCCTGTTACATGCATAGATCGAGAATGTCGGCCAGATTTGGGTCCCGCACACATCCCCTGTATATCACTATAGCAGCCATAAGGGGGGGCTGCAACAACTCAGGGAATTACTCCCACAGTGCAGGTAGTGCTGTCCTGTGCTGCTCCCTCTTGCCGTCCTGAGTGCAAGGCCATGCTGGGAGCATGGCCACAGTGCTGCGATGATGGTCATTCTGGGCTATCGAACGCAGAATAGAATGCTATTAGGTAGAGAAGCTCTGAGGCCTGCCCTATTTATGCCAGGGGCTGTACTGGCCCCCAGTTCAGGCAGAAGCCAAGCTGCGCAAAGGTGGTTTAAAACTATCTGTGCCCCTGGGCTGCACCATCTCTGTGTAAGCTCTCTGGAGGCGCAGCCCAGATGTCAGTGCTCTCACTCCAGTACCTGCACTATACACTCACTTTAAAACCGGGGTTCTCAAACTGGGGGTCAGGAGGGTCACGAGGTTATTACATGGGGGGGTTGTGAGCTGTCAGCCTCCACCCCAAACCCCACTTTACCTCCAGCATTTATAATGGTGTTAAATATATAAACAAGTGTTTTTAATTGATAATTGGGGGCCGCACTCAGAGGGTTGCTATGTGAAAGGGGTCACCAGTACAAAAGTTTGAGAAGCACTGCTTTAAAACAAATGTTTGGTCATTTAACGATGGGGGCCCTACACGTCCGATGGAATGGATCCCCTTAAAGTATCACCCCTTGACAGACGCAAGACGCCTTTAGGGGGTCGTGATTGAGCGGGCCAAAGTTGCCCTTTGGAGCCGGATGCGGCACCATGTGCAAAAGTGCTCGGTGCATTACAAGTCGCAAAACGAAGCCAGCCCCTGCCCAGAACAAAGCCGAGGCAATGGCGGGTGGCGAGGGCCAGAGGAAGAAATAACTCAGAGGGTTTTTTCCTTTTTATTTCAGTTCTTTGTTAGATTCACTTCTTGTGAGCCCAGTGGAAGAAGTGAACCTTATAGAGGGACTTGCATGTGTGGGAAGGACTGGGTGACTATCCCCACCTGAAGGAATTGCTGGCAGGTAAATAGTGCAATGGCATGCTCCTATCTAGGACTTTCTATTTGTAGATATCCGTGTATTTCACACAGGGGGGCAAGTATTAGTAGCTTCATTTTAGAGATAGGGAAACTGAGGCACTGTTGACTTGCCCTAAGTCACCCAGCAGGCCAGTGTCAGAGTTGGGACTAGAGCCTAGGTCTCCTGAGTCCCAACCCAGTGCCCTGACACTGAACAACACCATTGCCAGTCAATACGTTCTCCCATTTAACGGCGTCATTTTCAAATGGCAAATACTTCACTTGATTTAAAATGCATGTTAAAAAAATTCCTGCCGTTCACAACAGTGCACTGGAGCCTTAATGAACCATCTGTCACCGGCTGAGAATGGGATAATTACATGCTGCAGTTTTGAGAATAATTGCACGTTTATCACAGTTTGATGCGGGAACACACCAGGCATCCAACGCCCAGGAATTCTGACCATTTCCTGTAATGCCACATGGGGGCAGCAGAGACAGCATTATGCAGTTAATTACTCAAGTTACTCTGTAGTCTGTGGGAGGAAAAAGTCTTTTAACAATATAGAAGTAATGAGTTGGACTACACGGGCCTCAAAGGTACTTAGGTGCTTAAGGAGTTAGGCACCTAAATAACTTTGAGGCTCTGGGCCTGAATGCAGTGAACCAAAGAAAAGTGTTTGTTTGCAGGAGGGAGTTAGGATTTCATAAGGCTTTTTAGCAAGAATTTAACACTGGAAGATGAAGAAAGTATTCATAAGTTCTAATTCTTCCCCAAATTGTTCATCAGCTGCTCTACTGCCTGGGACACTGGATTGATCCCTGCAAATGAAATCTACCAATTACACCTGGAATAAGAATCATGGAATACATTTATATTTCTTTTTCACTATTAAAAAAAAACCTGAGAAACCTACTGTATAATTGATTTGTCCCCTTAGCAATTAGCTGGGTCACAGCCTGGAGCTTTGTGATGTCGGAAATGTATAGTTTTGGGGGAGTTACTTTATTTTAATAATTTAGTGTCGCTGTCTTGTGTTCCCAAGTGATCTAGGAGATAGCTTTATTCGTCCAATTCCCATTCATTTTGAATGGAAGCTGGGAGTCCCAATCCCTTAAGCAGTTTTCAAAACTTCAGCCCACCACACCCCTGCTTAATACAAGAGCTGCTCATAAGCTTTCATCCCCCATTTTCTTATTTTTCATCCCCAAACATTCTCAGTCCCTCCCCCAAACGCTCTTTGCTTTTTTTTTCATTTTTGCCATTGGAAAAGAGGGCACAGAAAGAGGCCAGGGAATCAGTTTTCATTTTTTCTTAAAATAAAAAGACTGCACACTAAATCATTGTCAGCTCAGTTAGCGTCTAACATTGAGGAGCCAATGGATGTAATAAAGGTCAGACCCAGAAAGCTGGGATGAGACTTTTTTTTTATTTGCTGGTTCAAGTCATGTGACATGGCTCAGTGGTACAAAAGGCTAATGACCCGCCTTTGCCAGAGGGCAGTAACTATTGGTCTCTGCTCCAGAGAGCTGGGGGAAGGGCCAGTTATCATGGCAATGTGTTTTAAGAACTTTTATTTCACCGAAAACAATTTTTTTTTGTCATCTAGTTTAAGAGAAAGTTCCCTTGCATGGTTCTGAGTCCAAATAGCAACTGCCCTGGACTTTAGCTGAGAGCTGGAAGGTGAAAGTGACTAGCATAATAGTCCTTGTTTAATGGTGGAGGCAGCCAGTCTTTGTCATTGACTGTGCTGAATGAAATGCAACCACGTAAGCAAACAGCATCAAGGCTAGAAATGAGTTAGGCAGTTAAGCTGCTCCTGGTTCTCTAGTCAGAGGTGCCAATGCAACCCAATGTGGGATGCCACATACCAAAGCCAGCAGGCTTTGGACTTCAGTCACTTGGGGTTTGCACAGATTTTGGTTGTGTTGAAAAGCTCTTGCCCAGCTTTGCAGACCACCCTGCCCTGTTGAGGTCACAACTTGCTTGGGCCCCCACCCTCTGTTCTCACAGCCGCCCCAGGACTCTTCCTCCTCTTTAAAGATCTCTGGAAGGGAGCAGTACCCCAGGGGCCTGTACTCTCCCTACAGAGGAGCCTATAACCGAGCTTCCACGCCCAGTGCTGCTATAAGCAGCAGGAAGAGCAGGAGACCTCCTGACTGAGGGTGGCAGAAGGGTGGGGGAGGTTTTCCCCCTCCTAGAAGATTCCTTGTAAGCTTGACAAGGGCAGAGGGTCTCCTAGGCAGCTCCCAGGTGGTGAGTGAGTACCTGTGACTTCCTGAAGCTCCTAGGATGGGAAGGAGCTGGCTGTCTCTCAAGGAGGCACTGGAATAGAAGCGTGGGGGGACGCCCGGCCACTCAGAAGACATCAAAGGTAAGGGGGTGAGATGTTGTATGGGGGAAAGGGAGTCTCTCTTGGGAAAGGTGGGGGAGGGAGTTGAAGCTGGACGATCCTATTGGTGAACCTAGGCCGAGCTTTGGGCTCTCATCAGGGTTCGCTTAGAGTAGACTACACTCTTTGGGGTGTCTCTTTGGTTGTAGAGTGCCTAGTACAATGTTTTTGGATAGTGCCTAGCACCTCCGGGTGCTACCATAAAACTATTAATAGAGCTGAGCCAAAAACCCCTTATTTCAGCTTATTTCTGGTTTTCAGACCCCCAACCCACTGACCACTTTGCCCTTCTCCATGTAAACAATAAACCCCTAGTCTAGGCACTAGGTTCATTGCAAACATTTTGCCTGGCCCTAATGCTGAACAATAGCGGCACGGCATTTTTAATCTTGATTGTGTCCCTTTCTCAGCAAAGTATGAATTATTAGCTAGTTTTATCAGGACTTGTGCTCACCCCTGCAAAAATAAGGCTCAGCCTCTTAGAAATAACTGGGTAACGTAGGTTCAGCACGAGCAAAGTGCCGCACGATGAGACAGCTTTGTTGTAGCGAGGAAAAAAGAGTTTGCAAACTTTGCACAGAGTTGCACCAGGGTTCAGGCAAACTCCGAGGAAAGTCCTCTCCACTTTGCATGTGCCAAACCAAACATGGCATGATCTCCAGAAAATAGGTGTGTCCAGGGAACTTGAAAATGAAAAGGTCTCTCTCACTTTGATGCACCAAAAGCCTGAAAATCATTTATGCCCAATTCAAAACAAGTGATTTTTGGAAGGGAAGCAAAGTTTTGGCAAGTTGTTTGCATGCATGATCCACGCAGAAATAAGTAAAAAGGGAAAGTTTCATGATGAATTTCAGCTAAGGAGTAGAAACGTAACAAACAGCTCTAAGGGGTGGCGGCCATACTGTGCTTTCATTCACAGGGAGGAAGGGCAGCGTTAGCATCAAGATACAATTCAGGCAGTGACAGTGCATGTTCCCCCTCCGTTAACCCAGCCGATATGCCCCTCACCCTGGTCAGGAAGAATGAAAAGGAAGTTCAGGCTTCGTGATTCTCTCTCTCGGGAGCAGGAAATATTAAGCTATGCTGGTTGTAGCACTAGGTTTTCCTGATGTGGACACTTGCCCATCAGGACTTGGCCTGAGGCACCAAACTCATTTCACTCACCATAAACCACCGACAGGCCCTTAGATGATGATACGTTACGGCCCCTGTTCTAATGTGCTTGCTGGTCAACAGCACAGTGCTCCGCTGCACTGAAAACGTGCTTGGAAGAAATGCTGGAAGAACAGAAATGTTTGGCAGCAGTGCTACACAACGCAGCTGGCTTTTTCTCTCAAGGCACCAGTGTTCAAGGGGACGAGCTCCCACCCTTTGTACCTCCCGGTCTTATAGCGGGGGAGGTAGCCAGAGAATACGTATTGGCCTGCGGTTAGAGCACAGGCCTGGGAGTCGGGACACCTGTGTTCCATTCCTAATTTTACCACTGACTTGCTCTGTGGCCTCTCTCCTGTCACTTAACTTCTCTTTAACCTCAGTGCGCTCGCCTGTAAAATGGGTTGGGTAAAACTTGCCAACCCATAGGGGGTGCTGTATGCCTTAATGTTTCTGTAGGGGATAAAAGGTGCACTGGGGTCATAGATCCATAGGACCTGTGCTATGTCCCAGCTTTTAAACTTGGAGGAACCCCTTCAGTCTATCAGACCCACCAGGGGTCCTACGATTCCCTAAGGGTCGGTCACGCAGCCTCAACACCTCCAAGACTGAGCCTCTGGGCTCCAGGGCTCCTGTTTCACACCATGAGCTCTGCCCAGCGAGTCCAGCTAAGAGAGACTCCCAGTCAGAGACATGTATGCTCTTCAGGGACCAGTGCACCTCAGCCAGTATTTGCAGTGACTTCAGGCAGCCTTTTTCCAAACAGAGTAGGGTTTATTAGTTAGCTGGCACACACCAGCGGGAAGTCCTTCAGTTAGCATAGAGAACTGAAGCTTACGATACAGTCTGTTCTGGCCATGCCAGTGTTTCACCCAGCCAAGCTGCTGTGGGCTCCATTCCTGGCCCCTTCCCTCTGTCTCTTTGTCAGTCTAAGGTGAGAGCCCCACCTCTCTCCAAAGGGAAGCCCTTATCCCATCCACCTGACACCTCTCCCCTTTGTTCTCAGGCTGGGGCTTTTGCTTCCCTTCCCCACCAAGAGGTGGGGCAAAATCTCCTTCTTCTTGTTTGTTGGTTGCTAGGTGTGAGTGGCTTGTCTGTTGGGGTTCCTGTTGTTTTTTTGGACTCCCCATTGATATGGGGTTGGTTTTAGCCAGTCCTTTAATGACCCATTCATTCCACCCCAAACAGCTACATGACACACCCACCTCATGTCCTTGCTCTGCTCCAATGCGAAGTACAGAGGGAAGCTGAGGCACACATAGGCTTCATAAAAATATTACAGAAAATCCCCACTTCCTCACACAGCATGCGAACGCAAAGCACTGGACTTTCAAGGGAGCCTAAGGGAGGTGGGTGCCCTACTCGTAATGAAATCTGGGCACTTAGATTCCTTTATGAAAATCCTGGCCTAGATGTTTGGAAGCCCATATGTGCCCCTGGCATGCTGGGTACTGTGATCTCTCACTCCAAGCACTGCTGTGCAGGGCTAGGGGATTCTGTGTGAGTGGCCACCGGGGAGAGGGCCATGAGGAATACCTTTCATTTGTCCACTGCAGCACTGGAAAATCATTGCAAAAACTTAAAATCTACACCCCTGCCTATTCCAGGAGAAACAAATAAGATTTTACTTGGCTATTGTGGGGGGGGGGGAGCCATGCCCCAGGTGCGTGGAATTTTGCAAGGCTAATATGCATCATATACCGAAATGTAAACACCAATCACTGAAACATATGGATGATGTTCGGTCCCCAGTGGCTACTCTGACTCCAGGAAACAATATCAGCCACTAGACTTTCTTTCTAGCAGCTCCCCATTTCCTCCCCCCACTCCCTACCGAAGCAGGCTTGTTGCTGCTCTAGGAAGCCTGCCTCGAAATATTTTCATTCTAGCAGCATGAGGCACCAAGGCTGGCATGTTATTCTTAACCCTTGGGCCGAGGAAGGTAGCGGTGATGTAATGGAAGAACTTTGTCATGCTGCAAACCCTTACCGTCTGTCATTGCCAGGTTTGAAATATGGCTCATCTGTCAACTTCCCGGGCGTGAGCAGCATGGTCTCTTTCAAAACTCTCAAAACTTTGTTTCCACAAAGGCGAGTGCCAGCAGAGTCTCTGGTCAGCTGATCGGTCACTGGCATGAGCTGGTTTTCCCTGGCAGCAGAAAGCAACCTTTCCCATCAATTGCAAAATCCAGGTTGAGGATCCCATACGCGGTCCCGCCAGAGTCAGCACAGGCTTCTGTACTTCCCATATTACTGTAAGCACACTGTGCGCTGCGCCATTCTGCCAGCCACTTTGGTCTGGACAAAATGAAGCGATTGTCGCTGCACTGACTGACGTGTTTACTGCTCCCATATGAGGCCATCCAAGGATAACGTATCTCCTTCCAGGAGAATCTGAAGAGGGACTCTTGGGTGGGGACTGTCTTCACAAGTTTCTGCTAGAAGACGTTCTGTGCTCCTAATCCATTGGTGATTCATGCCTCGGCAGGTTCGGCAAGCTGAACTGCCCTGACAAATTTGTGAAGATGCCACCTTACGAGGTTCTAAGAAATAGCACCGTTTGTCATGATTGCAAAGTGCAGGAGATGATTATGGGAGACAGGTAGCTCGCTGCTCCCATGTCAATTGTTGCAAGAATGTTGTTTTTATATAACTCCTATGCCTGCCTCGTTTCCAGAGCCACTAAGGACAGTCAAACAAATACTTCCATATGAATGTCATGGAAACGTATAGTCAGGTGTTTGTCCACTTGTCCTTGTGACAAACGTGTACGCGAACTCTATCTCAAAGCTTGTTTGGATTAGACTGGAGTGACGCCGTACCATGCAGGTATGTTAGGTTAAGCTGGTGTGGGTGTGAGCTCGATATTGACAGTGCAGAGAAAGGACTGATGTCATTTTTCTTGTCTGGCTTCCCGAAGAACCTCATTTGAACCCAATTTATTAAGCCTGCCCGTGTGGGTGGCTGTGAAGTAGTGCTCCACGAAATGCCTGGAGCAACTGAAACGTTGAAATCAAATCAACTGACTTGCAAAGATAAAGGAAACCTGGCAGTTTTGGTTGCTGTCCTTGTCCCCACCAGAAGAAGCTCCAGTACAGTAGAATGTCCATCTTATTTAGCTATCGTATCCGTTTAGAGTTTGATACTATACACGTCACCATGGGGTGGAATAGCAAATCCCGCCGCCTTTGCCGCTTAGCAGAGAACGGACGTTTTCACCACAGGGAATAAGTGTGTTAGACCCCGTGTCCTGACAAAATTCCCCATCAGGTCATTACATTCTGCTAACAGGAATCCCCCTGCAGGTTCAGCTGGATTCTGTATCAGTCACTTTCCGCCTTTAACAGTTCTCCCATATTGATGGGTAGTGTTAAGTACCTGCTGAGACATGAAATGAAAATCCTGGCCTACATGTTTGAAATGAGCCCTTCCTCTACTTGTGAGCAGAGGTGACCTTAACCCAGAGCTAGGCTCTAAACCTGGATCCAAACCCAACTTGTAGGGGAAATAGGGAGTTCCAGTCCAGTGCTCTGGTTTGGGCTCATCTCTAGCTGTATGGCATTGAAGCTAGGTTCTGCTTCCACTGAAGATAAGGGAATGTTGCAATTGATTCCAATGGGATAATGATCAATCAAGTGCTTTGAGATCATTGGATGAAAAATGCTATAGAGGGCCAAGGTAGTAGTATTTATTAAGGAAATAAATTATACATGTTAGGCTCCACCTCAAAGAAAACTCAATGAGCATGTGGCATCTAAGTAAAGGCAGTGAGTTGGACTGGTGTCTATGTGTTGTTGAATAGTTTTTCTTTCCTTCCAAGCAGCATTTATTTAACTAATAATCTGCAGCACAGATTTTTTTTTTTTTTTTTTTTTTTTTTTTACAAGTACCCAGGTAAGACCCAAAGTTCACCCGTAAATGAAACAGTGCACCCTGGAGCAGCATGAATTGTAGGATAAAGGATTAGAGCCTGACTCTGTAACCTTGTAATTAATGTAAATCACAATTTACGTAAATCTTATTAGTTCAGGATGCTCTCGTTATGTCTGGAGTCTGGAGTAATTAAGGGCTCAGAAGTGAAATAGGGGAACAACATCTCCTTTTCATCGGCAGCTAAATTCAGTGACACAAACAGAAGAGCAGAGTGGCAGCTGGCTGAGAAAGAAAACTACAGGCACTAAAGTTCCCCAGCTGAGGCCCCTTCTCCCCTAATGTACATGGGGAAAAAACTATGTAGGGGAGAGGCAACTGTGAATTTTAACTCATGGGATTTCCTTTTAATCCTTCCCTGTGGTGGGGCTTACCGGCTTGTGGAAGAAGCCAGACATTCCCACTCCTTTACCCTTGGATGTCCTGCAAGCCAGTCAGATTTTTCATGGGCTTTTTTTATTGCCACAAGGTGCCACTAATGGGACCCAAATAACATGAGATCAGGTCTTATGATGTTATCTTAATTCCTGGGTGGTGGGAAAGGCCAGATCTCGCATTGTGCTTTGTGGACAAGGATTGTCTCCTACTTGTGTTTGTACAGTGCCTGACACAATGGAGTTCCAGTGCTGACTGCAGCCTTTAGGGGTCACCCTAATGTAACTGTTTGATGATAATGGGTATGTCTATACTGCAGTAAAACACCCCTGGCTGGCCCATGTCATCTGAACCACACGAAAGGACTCTCTGATGTCAGAATGGTGGTAAGCCTGTACATTCCTGGAGTAAGACCAGGAGGGCAAAGACTTCAGCTCATTTATTCATGCCAGAGCAATCAGTCAGGGAAGTCAATTGTAGTGTCTGGTCCAACTGCCTGCTGCCTGCCACGTACTCTAGCCACTTCACACAGGATGCATTCTGACCATGCAAGTCATTACATTAGGTGATGTCATGCATAGTCCATCGTCCCATGCAAGGTGAGTGCTGCCTAATGATTAACACAAGGGATGGGGAGTCACAACTCCTGGCTACTATTCTTGGCTCTGCCACTGACTCAGTGTGTGACCTTGGGCAAGTTACTTCACTTCTACGTGCCTCAATTTCCCTGTGTGTAAAATGGAGATAACAATACGTCCCCACCTAGGGTTTGTTTAATGCAAATTAGACGTGGCTCACTGGCTTATGGCTAATTGCAAAAGTGGCTTTCAGCTGGATGGGATCGCAGTGACCCCTGAATTATGTCAATGTCAGGGGGTTGTTTTAGTTGCTTTCAAGGCAGCAAAACACCCACGAGCTGGGAATTTTATTGGCTAGAGTTTTTCTCCTTTGTGCCATTCTCTGTGATAAATGGCCATCCTTCGTCCATGCACTGATAAGCATCTGGGAAGCTCCACTAGCTCCACTGAACCCAGCAACCAGCCCTGGCTCTAATCAATAGGATCCTATCAATCCTCCAGCGCTAATGAAAACAAACACAAAGCACTCACATGTATACCACCGAAACCCTGCCAGCAATAAAGGGGAGTTTCATCTTCTCTTTCCATTCAGGCAATAAAAGAGGAGCTTAAACAAAGTCTGCTGGTGCTCAGCGCAGGATTTCAATCCCGCTGGTTTTCATTTTACAGTCCCTCTAAGGCAGATAGCCTAGAATTAAGTTAGATTTTAATTGGGGAAAACCGGCTTGTTGGAAAACACTGATCAAAGACGTCAACATTCATTTAGTTTTAAACTATCATAAAACAACATCAGAGCTTCTCGGCTTTAAATCCTAGCAGAGCCTCTGTGCTGTGCTTAATGTGTAGCTGCATCTCCCTCCCGCAGCCTCCAAACTACTACTCTGTGTTTCTACGGCACCTTTCAACTGACCGCTCCCTTCGAAAATATCGCCTCGGAGCTTAAATGAGGACGGTGCCAAGTTCGATGGACTGTGGGCAGCTACCTCTCTGAGAGTCCTTTGAAAATTTCGGCTTCAGTGCTTGACATGAATTAATTACACTTCAAATCACTAGGTGATAGTAGCTGGGGGGAGGGATAGCTCAGTGGTTTGAGCATTGGCCTGCTAAACCCAGGATTGTGAGTTCAATCCTTGAGGGGGCCATTTAGGGAACTGGGGTAAAAATCTGTCTGGAGATTGGTCCTGCTTTCAGCAGGGGGTTGGACTAGATGACCTCCTGAGGTCCCTTCCAGCCCTGATATTCTATGATTCTCCTCACTTTACATCCCAGTAAAGGGCAGCACAGAGGGGTGAAAGGTCAGATTTGTGAATGCCTTACTCACATTGGTGAGAAGTTACTTACATGAGTATCCCCACTGAAATCAAGGGGGTGACTCCTGAGAGTCACAGGGATCAAAATCTAGCCCTAAATGATTTGCCCCAGGACAGCCAGTGAGTCAATGACAGGGCCAGGCATAGAACCCAGGGGTTTGACTGCCCCATACCCTGGCCATGTCACATAAATCGCTTGAACTTGTTTTTAATATAGCAGGACACGTACAACAGCAGCCTGGGCAGTGATTCCGATTTTCATGGCTTATTCAGGAGCACTTTGCTTGTTGCAGTCCCTGCACAGCTGAGATTTTCACACAATTTTCGTAAGAGAGCAGCTCTGTGATGTAAGTTAGGTAGCTGTCTGGTATTCTGCTGTCACGTCAATTAAAGCTGACCCTGGGCAATTAGATATTGCAGTCATTACTAGGGCACCTATTGTTTCCCTATAGCCATAGCTAATGCAGCCCACAGTCCTGGAGGCACAGATTCCGCTCTCAGTCACACCACTGTCACTGAGAGTGGGCTCTAGCCCAGGTATTTCGTACGTGACGAGGGACTTGCTTTTCTTTGAAAGAAAACAAAAAAAAATGCTCCCAATTAAATACCAGTAATGGCGAGTCATCTCATCCCCTCCATGATGAGAGGCGATGACTGGGCTTTGGAGCGTCCAGCTTGGGAACATGGAACCATTTCCCCTTCCTGACGAGAGAGCCCCTTCAGAGGATGAAAGGTCTGGGAGTGAGGCCAGGTGGTCAGCAGAAAAGGCACTGCTGAATCCCCATAACACTCCTGGCCTTCTGTCAGCATTAACTTGCTGTCTTTTCCCCTACACGGTTAGCCCTTGGGAGGAAATGGCTCGCTGGGAGCTCCTGGCAACATGGCTACTGCAAAAGCCAGGATGATGGGGTGCAAGACAGAGAGGAACTAGGGGAACAAGGAGCCAGAGCAACAGCAACTCTACCGGGAATCCATGGGTTGAAGGTCTGTAAACTCTGCCCAGTTCCATAGGGATGGGAGGGAGCAAACCCTCTCTCCAACGGAAGAATCCAAAGTGGGGCTGGGCAGGAATGGGATTTGCCATTTTGCGGGAATTTCTGTGATTTACAATAATAATAAAATAAGATATCCTGAAACAGAACAAAGCCGGGTGATTTAGGAATTTCCTGCAAAATGAAATGTGTGTGTGTGGGGGGGGGGAATATAATTGAAACATTTCAGGCTGATTTTGACCTTTCTTTTTTACTTTTTAAAAAGTTTGTATATTAAAGAAAAATTCCTTTCAAATAGTCACTTTTTCCAAAAAGAAATTTTATCAGAATGGACATTTTTGAAACACCTGGATTTCAACAAAAACAACATGGTCAAAAAAACCCTGTTTTGATGAAAAATTCCTGACCAGCTCTAATCCGTAAGAAATGCTGAAAATTTGGACTTGGGAAGTTTCCTTACCAAGAGGCAACAATAACTTGCATAGGAGAACAATAGGACCTGGTGTTGCTTCATGAGAAGAACCAGATGGCTGTGGGAATTGTTGGTGGCTTTGTCCACTCTCGGTCACTATTCATGCTCAGCCTAGGTCAGTAGTGACTGAAAGGAGTTACTGGCTGATGGCAGTTTGGAAGAGCTCAGTCCAGTTCTGAGTGGACAGGTGTTCACTTCAGAGCTGCAGATTGGCTGTTGTGGCTGAGAAGCCAACCAATGAATATACACAAAGACTCGTATAAGTTTAGCAATGATCCCTCCAGGTCAAGTTGGTGAGGGTAGGAAGCTTTCACAGTATGGAGAATGTGTCACAGACACGCTAGAGTCTTTCACAAGCCCAATCATTTCTTTACAAATAAATAAATCTTAAGATTAAAGCAAATCCATTATTACAAAGGTTAGATTTATTAAGTCTCTTTAAAAAGAGCCAGTCAGTAACAGCTCTTGCAATCAGCATGAGGAGTAGTTAGAAACTTTCTGGAAAACCGCATGTACAAAGCAAACCCATTACAATGAGCTGCCTGATAAGCCGCATTATGCTTTAATTATGTTAGTGTGTAAACATCAAAGAGGCCTCAGTATCATGGATAACAGTAAATATTAACCAGGTACGTTATAAGTATGCAAAATAATCCCAGCCCTTGACTTTGCACAGATTCAAAATAAGTATTAGGTTGGCTTTAATCGTTGCACGTTGTGGACTTTGAGAGTGTGTCTACGTTAGCTTTATTCACCTAAAATTCTCTCTCCTTGCTCCACCAGTGGGAGCTCTAGTATACAACGGGCATTTTAACCATCATGTTGTCGCTTATCTAAATTTGCTACCACCAATGGTACCACCAATGGGGGTGGGAAATTTAATCAAAAGAAGTTTAGTGCAGGCCAAGCCTGAGGCCAAAAGAACTGGCAGGGACCTGCTGGAGAAATGTAAGGAGTTGGAAGACCAACCACAGAATATTGCACAGGACCTTATGAGTCTTGGCAAGAATTCTAAATAATTAACGACCACTACAGTGCGTAGTAATAGACTTTCCTTTAAATGGATGATGTCATGCTGGTTACTCAAGAGAGGCTGATATGTTTCCGGTGTGATGTAGAAAGCATGGTGCATTTTGTGTCATGGAGGAATATGTACCGGGGATGACTCAATTATATTGTGTTACATAATGTATTGAAATTCCTTTCCCATAAAGTAGATGCAGTTAGGGCCTGATCCGAAGCCAATGGGCCCTAAGTCACAGAAAATGTGTAAAATGTAAAATCTAGTAGACAACTCTCCCATATACACTATGCTGTGTATGGAAATAATGACTTAACTGTACTCTGATTCACATAAACATTAGCCAAGATGGACAGAGTTGTAACCCCATGCTTGGGGCAACTGGAAACCTCTGACTGCCAGAAGCCAGGAGGGAAAGACGGGGATAGATCGCTCAAAAACTGCTCTGTTCTGTTCGCTCCCCCTGAAACTCTGGCCTTGGCCACTGTCACAGGCAGGATACAGGGCTAGATGGACCATTGGTCTTACCCAGAATGGCAGTTCCTATGTACACTTCCATTATTATAAAGCAGTGCAATTTGTTCAAGTCTCCATGTGTGCACATTCTTCCTAACTAGTTAGTATTAAACCACTTCTACGGGCCCAATCACACTGTTAAATTAGACAAATTTGATTGACACTTCTGGGCGTGTGCAGTAGCTATCCTTTTTAGTAACATCTGTCTTTATTATTTTATTATTTGCATTTTGATTGTGTCATGTCAATTATAAATATATTTCCTATGTCTGGGTTTATTTAGAGCCAGGAAGGAAAAATATGCCTGAACTGGGTACACTACATTGAGTTATATAATGTACAGATATTCTATTCCTATGAAATATACATGGAGTAATTCTCTGTAAAGACTGAATTAATTAAATAAAAAGTAAATATGTTAAATGTGCAAAGATATAACCATCCTCTCTCTTATTCATATATAATTATATGGATAAGAGATATGTGCATGAGAGACTGAGAAAAAATGAGCATGTGTTTTGAATGGACATTTGTCCTACTCATGTATAATGACATACTCCATGTAAGTTTCATAGGAATAAAATTTCTGTCCAGTATGTAGCAATATATGTTAACCAGCATGGGTAGATTTTTCCATCATGGCATTATCAAATCTGTGCTTGAAATATGACGCATGAAATATACATGTAATCACTGTGACATAATCAATTTAAAGTCAGATGTGATACTAAGCACAATAGCGGTGCTATTTATGTTACAGTGATATCTACAGATCCTCTTCTGGTGTAAACTGATGTAGCTACATCCATTTAGCTGTGGATCTGGCCTAATATTCAGACTAGGCCCAGCATTCCTCACACACTTTCCCAACCTGATTCCTGGTTTCCTGCACTTTCCACTTACATCTCTCTGTTGTGGAGAAAAAGCAAACAGGGATTGCACAGCAGGGCACCTGAACTCTCCAGCCCTGTAGCACCCTTGCAAAGTGGCAAATACCAGCACACACGAATGCTGCTAGGCACTTCATGTCTAGAGACCGGGGAGGGGCGTGTGCATGCGTGTGTGTATGTGGGGGGGGGGGGCGGCGGGCCAGTGGGAGCAGAGCTCAGGAGTGAGAGGGACCAAAAGAGTAGTACAGAAGGATAAGCTCTCCACAGGGATGTTCCAATGTCAGTGAGATTGCTGCATATCTCCTATAAGGGCTTGGCTATACTGGCAGTTTACAGCGCTGCAACTTTCTCACTCAGGGCTGTGAAAAACACCCCTCTGTGTGCAGCAAGTTAGCGCATCATCACTGGGAGCTACGCCGCTCGTGGAGGTCGGTTTTTTAGAGCTCTTTCCCAGCGCTCTGTCACAACTACTTAAGCCACGTTAAAGCGCTTTAACATTGCAGTGTAGACTAGTCCTAAGACCCCATCCTTCCTGAGGAGAAGATCACTTGGAAACTGTTGTAATAATTGGGCCTATGAATTTACCCTAATTGTGAGCTCCACTGCGGGAAAGGGAATACAAGTTTGCAGACTGGACATGGGATGGATCACTTAATAATTGCCCTGTTCTGCTCATTCCCTCTGAAGTGTCTGGCACTGGCCACTGTTGGAAGACAGGATACTGGGCCAGATGGACCACTGGTCTGACGTAGTATGGCCATTCGTATGTTAATAGGGAAACGTGCAAAAGGAAGACAAAAAGATTAAATTAGTCCAAACAAAAAGGCCTACTGATATAACCCAAGGACTGTGTAAAATCATGTCTCATAAACAAGAGAAACCATGAGACCGGAAATCTATGACCCAAAATTGATGTGTCAGAAATTAAGCCTAACTGGACAAACTAATAAGAGGATGGGCTATTCTGCTACTTCCTTTTGGGGTCCTTAAAAAAAGAAACTTGGGGAGCACTATTGGTGACTGAGGAGGCTATGTTGCTGGCTGACTAAAAGAAGGGAAAGGAGCAAGCTTTATGATCATAGCTGCCCCCCCCCCCTTGTCTTTTGAGACCCCGGGATCCACCCTCACATCATTGGGCCTCTGTTGTCCTGATCTGAAAAATGTCTTGCCAAGAGAGGCATCCATGACTTTGTCACTTCCACTGGCTTCGGCTAAATCCCAACTACCAAACCATCACCTGGGATGTGAGACTTTGTCACCCCTCCCTCTTCATGTGTCCTTTTCCTTCCCACCTTATTTTTTCTCTTTCCTATCCCTCTCCTTTTTCCTTCTGTCTAGTAGATGTCTGGCTTAGCTGGCCAAGACTGCATCTTTTGCAACACTGCTGTGAGCCTGTGACCAGAATGCCAGCTAAAAGCAATGCCCTAAACAACCGATGCTGGTACAAGTGTCACAGGTGTGGCAAATCTCGGAGTGGCTGATAAGATGTTGTGCTGTGCCTGTTTTTTCCCAGCAGTCAAGTTGCAAGTGAAAGTCAGCACCAAAAAACAGAAGCGAGGGCTGCATGGTCTATCTTTGCTGTTCTTTTCTCTCCCCTTTTGTGAGCGTTTGTCTTGTTCTGTCTTCTAGGCAACAGGATTGGACGATAACAGCAGCAGCTCCAGCCCATCTCAGCTAACTTCTCTTTTCCCCAAAAGGATGGTTATTACCATCTTTAATAAGAGAATGGGGCTGTGGGGAAGGTTTCTTTCTAAAAGCTCTCTCCAGCTAAAGGGAACAAGGGATGTTGGTAAAATAAAATCATTGCTTTATATTTTACATTTCAAATGCTTTAACCTCCCCTACCCCCGCCACTTTTCTGTATCTTTAATAAAAGATTAAAAGAATGTTTAATGGTGCGTTTCCTGTGGTACTAAGTAAGCTGAGGTCTGTTTACCAAACCCCAAACCTTGTTTAAACTGTGGAATGTTGGACAGTGACCTTTAACACTTTGGGCCCAGCTATTCCATCGAACAGAACTCCAGCGGCTAAACCTTGCAGAGTTTTCCTGGCTCTCTAGCTCCATGGGGTTTTTCACAGCACGCTAGGACACCCCTTCCCCTTGTCCTTTCCACCCCCTTTTCTTTAAATGAAGGAGCAAGTCCATCAGTTAAATCTGAGGAATGGGAAGCAGGACTCCCGGCTTCTATTCCTAGCTCTTTCTTTGACTCACTGTGTGATCTTAGGCAAATGACCTGACCCAGGCCTGAAGAAGCGCTCTGTATGAGCTTGAAAGCTTTTCTCTCACCCCAGCAGAAGTTGGTCCACCCACCTGGTGTCTCTAACCCCTGCGTCTCCATTTACCTACCAGCAAAATGGGGACAATAATGCCTACCTCACAAGGCTGTCGTAATGATTCATTTTAATTTAAGAGATGTCTCCATTATTTGGCGTGTTTAAATCAAGACTAGATGTCTTTCTAAAAGATAAGCTCTAATTTAACCATGAGTTATTGGGCTCATTTAGGTACTACTGGATGAAATTCTCTGGCCTGTGCCATGCAGGAGATGGGACTATATGATCCAATTAGTCCTTTCTGGTCTTAAAATCTATTGGGTGACTGTAAAGTCCTGGGAGCTCATTGGATGAAAGATGCTCTATTATTTTTTAAACATATTAAGCTTATTAATAAGAATATTTTTCTAACATAAACCGTGAGATCTGCAGGAAGTTATACCAGAGAATCCCATTCTTATGAACTACAGATGAATTTTATCCTTTAAAACCAAAAAGACCTCGTGAAATAAGTTATTTCAGCTTTTACCCACCAATGTGTTATAGTTGTAATCATATCCTCCCCAAACAGCCATCACCCCCTAGCTTCCTGGAATGGAAACTCCCTAATAGTTTGCCATCAGTTTGTGAACAGAGTGTTTGGGATCACTTAACCAGAACTGTCTGCGATATTTTACATGGGCGATGTCTCTCGTGCATCTGGTGTTTGCACGTGGCTCATTGTCACTTTATGTACAAGAGCATTCAAGCAAGGAGCTGGAACACCTGAAATACTGAGGGCCAGATTGGGGCTGGGTACTGCAAGGAAGGGAGCAAGGAGCCTCCTTATCCCCCTGAAGTTCCTCCATGGTGTTGGGGGGAAAATTTGTCACAACTGAACTTCTTGTGCTCAACTGATGTCAAGGGCTGTTCAGGACTGTTTGCTAGGTGCTTATCTGGCTGCCATGACCATTGTATCTGAATGTCTCGCAATCTTTATTGTATTTATCCTCACCACACCCCTGAGGTAGGGCAGTGCTATTCTCCCCATTTTAGAGATGGGCAACGGAAGCACATAGAGACTAAAGGCTTGTCTACATGGGGAAATTTACTGGAATAATTATACTGCTCTTCTATTCTATTCTATTCTACATAGGTTTTTATACCACGCTCATCACTGTAGTATCCGATTGCCTTCCAGTAGTGCATTAAGCAATGCTATTATATCCTGCTCTCGCTATCCCAGTATAACTCTTCGCATGGACACTTGTATTCCACAGGAAGTGTGTCCATATGAAGAGTTACACGGAAATTTGTAAATGATTTTTGGATCCTCTGGCATGAAAAGTAGTACGACATTTTAAAAAAAAAGCTGCTATTGATAGAATTGAGAGTCTTTGCTTTCATTTCATTTTTCTACTTTCGGTTATGTAGATATATATTGCAATTAAGCTTTGAAGTAGGAAAAAAAGGCCCCGGTATTAATCACATCACCTCAGCATAAGCTACGTAGTAAGTTAATAAACAAATCACTCAATGGGTTTATTTTCTGGCCTTTGTTAGCTTAATTCATGAGTCACAGGCCATTTGGCTAACATTTAAATGTGACTCATGGAAAGCATCCATAGTCCGCGCCGTTCTGAATGATCTTCCAAACCAGTTCTGCCAGTCCTGCAGTCTTCTAAATGTCTGGAAATACATTAACTTAATTGCATCAAACAACATTTTGCAGTGTCAATTAAAAACAAAGTCCTCTGTTGGGAAACAGGAGGGTTAACCTGCCCAATTAGCAAGGCAAAAAGTGCAGTGTGTGCTTCTACTTGGGAGTGTCAGGACTGGCAGTAGCTCTCACAGCGCTGCAGGTATGTCTACACTTAAAACGCTACAGCGGCACAGCTGTGCTTCTGTAGCATTGAGTGTAGACACCACCTATGCAGAAGGGAGGGATTCTCACACTGACAAAGGTAATCCACCTACCCGGGAGGTGGTAGCTAGGTTGATGGAAGAATTCTTCTGTCAGCCTATTGCTGTTTACACCAGGGGTTAGGTCAGTAGCTACATCTCTCAGTGGAGTGGATTTTTCACACCCCCCGAGAGACGTAACTATAGTGAAGTAAATGCCTCATGTAGCCCAAGCCAGAGCAAAGAACTCTTTCCAAATACTGTATTCAATAGATATAGCCTCTCTTTCCGTTTGCAATCAGATAATTATTTTCTTAAACGTATTAGCGATTGGAAAGTGTTGGCCACATAAATCTCGGTTCGTAGCTTGTTGCATTTGAAACGGAAGCTATTTGGATGGGGCATATAGGTCACATGTTATTTTTCCGATGCCTGCTTGGATGAATGTGACTCTTAGGGCTTGTCTACACTGCCCCGCAGTTTGGACTATCGGGATGTGAACAGCAGTGTGCCCCAACGTGCTGTGCTGTAACTTCCCCGCGTGGATGCTGTTTTAAGAGGATTTCATAAATACGAACTAGGAACCTTTTAGTTCGCACCTGCAGCATCCACAAGGGAGAGTTACGGCGGAGCACGTTGATGCGTGCTGCTATTCAGACCCCGTAGTCCAAACTGCAGGGCAGTGTACTCGAGCCCTTAAAATCAAGTTTATTTATGTTACCGTGATATCTTGAGGTCCCAGTCAAGATCAGAGCCTCACAGCGCGAGGCACTGTCCATACACAAGTGAGAGACAGTCCCTGCCCTGAAGAACTTGCCATCTAAATAGACAGGACAAATGATGGGGAGTATTATTATCTCCATTTTACAGATTAGGAATGGAGGCACAAGGAGATTAATTGACTTGCCCAAGGTCACACAGGAAGTCTGTAGCAGAGCCGGGCATTGAAACCAGATCTCCTGAGTCCCAGGCCAGTGCTTTAGCCAGCTTTCATTTCTGGGCACTGCCACAATAACAAATTCAAACATTCACCTTCCAGGAATATTCTCCAACAGCCACGTAAAATGTGCAGTTTCTGCCAGCAAACTTGTTAACCAGAATAGTCATGGGGAAGTGAACAAATATGGGGAATTCATTCAAAAATTCAAACTGAACTTCATGGGCATTTTTTTCTACTTGTTCCTTGCATGAGACTGGTGTGTGCATGTGACCCCCAACCTGTGGGGAACACAATGTTTTAGCTGCCCCTAGTAGACTACATGAAGTAGGTCTACAATCTCAATATGCCAAGTACTGGAGTGGCCACTGCTCCCCTTAAGAATCTGTTCCACAGCCTAATGGATCCAATAGTCAGTAGACTTTTTGGGATATTCAACCTAAACATTCCCCTTCTTAATTATGGGCCCACCCCCCCATCGTTATGTCCTTGTTTAATGCTAGAAATTCTCTCCTTCCTGGCTATTTTACATTCTTCATAGCCATTTACCTATGCAGAAACTAGGGATGGAAAAGATTTATTGGCTCACTGAATGCCCCAGAGGAACATGGTGAGGGATTGCCTTGCGACACTCAAAATACTGCAGTATTTTGCAGTAATCAGCCAAAACACAGCAGTATTGCTATTGTAAACAACAGTGTCTGGGACAATTATTAAAGAATGCTGCTGCGCTTTCTTACATTTTAAAAAAACCTTTGTATTTAGGCAAAGTTGCAATGAATTGTTCACCTACTACATTGTACACTACTTATTCAGGGGTAGGTTAATATTCAGTGAACCTGGCTAAAGATGCTGGCTTGCTGGCTGTGGACTTCTCTGAGTACACTAGAAAGGGCGATCAAATTTCTCAAGACCTATCCTTGTTTTGGCGCTTCTCTTGTGAACGTACTTGGCGTGCAAGGTTTTCCATGACATTTCTATGAGGAATCTGGTCCTTTATAGTTGGAAAGATAATTGCTGCAACCGAAGGTCCAGAATGAGATAATGGGGACCTAATTTTCAGAATCACTGAACACATACAGAACCCACTATTTTCAGTGAGAGCTGTGGGAGCTCAGTACTTTTTAAAATCATGCCCTAAGGATAGATGGGGATCCTCTGACTTCTGTACAGGATCCTGCGGAAACCCCAGGGACCACAAGAACATTAGGGCCATTATGGCTTAATTATTTATTGTTTGATCAATTGGTCTGGTGCTGAAAGGCAGCGGGGAGGGGTTATCAATAACCCTGCAACCTAATCACACCAGGGAATCACCCGTAACAACGTCCCTTACTCCTCGTGTCTGCCCAGGATCTACCAGCCTTTGCACTTGTGAAGTAAGGTGGGACTCCACATGACTGGATTGTGAATGCCATTGACTTGAATGGGGTTACTCACATGAGTAACTGCTCACCAGTGGGAATAAGAGGGTCCCAATCCTGGCCTTAAATAAATAAGTTTAAGACAAAATGTGGATGCCTGTGAATAACTTAGCCACAGTGAAGGGGGAAGCACTTGGATTTACTAGCACTTGTTTCGTATCCTCTCTCTCCCCATTAAGCCAAACTGAGAAGACAAGCCCAAAGCCTGCTGAGTAGGTGGATGACCTTGAAAGCTGACAAGAAAGCCACTGTCACTATGCTCATATGCACTGATAGTCGGCTGTGTGCACAGCTACCCCTGTCTCCTTCCAGGGATGGAGCGGAAGCACTGCATTCATAACATTCAGAGTGAGATTATCTGCTTAAAACATCTGCCTCGGGGATGTGATAGTCCCCTCTTTAAAAAGCCAGGTGTCTTGGCTCTACAGTCTCCCTGCAGAAAGGAAGAGGTGATGGTTGTTTTTAAAAGTTTGGGCCCTCCTGTGGCTTTCTTCTGAAAGTGAGTTGGTGGAAATTCAAGAGGGGAGCTGGGTGAGGTAATACATTTTATTGGCCCCAACTTCTGGCGGTGAGAGAGACAAGCCTTCCTACACAGAGCTCTTCCTCGGGTCTGGGAAATGACACACTTCTCACCATTGATTTATAGCAGCAGATATCTGATTGAAAAGAAGGCCAGTGCAGACTGCCCTAAGGAGCCACTCCTGTTTAGACTATCTTCCAGCCTCCATGCAATGTTTTGCAGCCACAAGGCCCCATTTCAGCAGTCATTGGACATGGAAGGAGATAGTTGTGGTTTCAAGGTCCTCCCAAGCTTCTCTGCAGAACACTCTCGTGGGCTGAGGAACAGTTTGTGCCAATGTTCTGCCACTGTCTCATGAGGAAGGAGACAACCACTGGTCATAGAAGCTTTGTCTAAACGAGTCACCCCACCTCCCACTAGGCAGCCAGGTCTGACATTATCTGAAGCTAAAGAGAAGCCCAGGTCAAACATTGACTAGCCCTCCTATGAGCTCACACACATGACCTGAAGAGCTGAAGCATGACGGTCACTATGGCACTTGCCACCCTGCCATGAGGCAATCAGTTATTTTTAAGCTGGCTGCAGCCTGTAACAACATCCCCATGAACACACAGGTCAGCGATGGGGCTAGAGCCTGGGACCTTCAGCACAAAAGGGCCTGATCCAGTGCCCACTGAAGTCAACAGAAAGACTCCCACTGACTTCATTGGGCTTTGGATCAGGCCTCTGAAACCCAGGCCTCAACCATTTGGGCTTAAGGACTGCCATTAACTCTTCCTCACATCTCTGAGATCCACCACGGGCTTTGCATGGGGATGGGAGGGGGACAGTGATTGGCCCCTAAGGATGAAATGGACTCTACTGTATTTATTAGCAACCAGTTCTGAGCAGCCCTGTAATGAAGACAGGCTGGTGACAGACAGGTCTATTCTCCCTAGGAACATATACTGCGCCCTTCCATCAGGAACCTCACAACAAGACCCTCAGATCTGAGGAGAAACTGTGTTCATTTCTGCAACATTTAGTCTCAAATTATCCAGAAAGTTCACTGCTTAAAGTCAAAGCTTTTCACTGTCTCTCCTTTTTATCTGCAGACCTTATGGTAACAATCGGCTGTTTGAGGACAGGTTAGGTAATGTGCATGTTAAGAGTTTTGAACACCAAGCAAAGCCTAGTGCCTGGAGCCCTCAGACAGCAACTGGAAAGCATCTGACACTGAAATGCAAAAGGAACACAGGAAACCCTCTGCCAGGACACCTCCCTGACTACATAAAAACACTGCCTTCAATCATTCCTAAAGCCTAATTGTGTTCACTGAAGGGGAGGGGGAAATTATACAGCTCAGACCTACCCGAGCCGGCTCATTGATTCGCCATTTAAATCTGTCCACAGAATTGATCAATAAAGGGGCCCACAGCATAAGTAAATCCAGGGTGTATTATATGACGGTGCTGTGGAGGTACATAGGGAGCATAAGCCGCTCTTTTATGTGTAAATAACACTACGTAGCATAACCCTCTAACCACTATTAAAGTAATCAGTACCTGAGACTAATCAATACCCAAGTTGCTGCAGGCTTAAGTTCACATACTCTGTTCTCTGGTACTGTTATCCCACATTTAAATCAAGATATTTTAGGAAAAAAACAAAACCTCATTTAGCTGTAGTATGGGGGCCTAATTCTCGACTCTGTTACGCCATTGAAGGCCCTCAAGTTCAGTGGCCAAAAACTGGTGTACCAGAGTCTCGACTCAGGGCCCGTATGTTTAAGATAAAGGCATTTTGTGGGCGTTATGAAATGTTATTTTTTCAAGTCTCAAGAAGGCCATGAACAAACAAGACAGCATGCACCACTAAAGCAAGCATACAATGGTAACCTGTTCCCAAAGATCCAGATGCGTTTGCTAATTGAAAATTCTCCAGGAACAACACACGAGATCAGAGAACTGTGATACGATCTTGTGTACTCTGGTGTGCAATTCTGCTAAAGTCTGGGCTTCATCCTGATGTAACTTGGATCAGAATCTAGCCTTATCATCAACACCTGAGATAGACAAGACTAATAGATTTCACTTTCGGGAAGTTATTAATGAAATTCAACATAAAATTGGCTTTCATCCCATTACTTTTAGCTACCCTCCCTTCTACCATTCATTCGTCTTCCTTTCTGGTGTTTACAGACTCCAGATATTGTAGGCTTATCTCCCTTCCCTCTGCTAAATTGATGCTCAGCCAAGTTCTGTATGTTCAGCCTTTTTACTCCTTCCTTCTAAATTTGGCAAATGTTCCAGCATTCAGATTTAATACTGTCTTTGTTAACATTTAAATTAGGATTCAAATTTGTATTAGGAAGAGACAATAATTTGAGTTCCAATAGTTTCAGGGATGGTAAATCCCCCTGACAGTTTGCTTACAACTGTTCCTAAGGTCAGCCTTCACTTCCTTAAGTTCTGAAGACAAATGCTGGTCATTTAATTTTGATAGATGTTAAACTCTTAGGGTAGGGAGTGCGGCTTGATTTGTGTGCATACAATGGTTGAGTGCTAACACAATTTAAATGATAATACATTGAAACTGTTATCATCAGGTAGGAAACAACTTAATGATTCCCAAGTAGGGTGACCAGATGTCCCGATTTTATAGGGACAGTCCTGATTTTTGGGTCTTTTTCATATATAGGCTCCTATTACCCCCCACCCCCTGTCCTGATTTTTCACACTTGCTGTCTGGTCACCCTATTCCCCAGGCTTGTTTTAAAATTAAATCCACTGTTGCTGAGAATCTACAAAAAATCAATGTTGCTGGTTTCTCTCTGGGCGGCATTAAAAAAGCTTGTTCTGAAAGGATTTATCAAACCCAGAGTGAGAAGAGAGGCCAATTAAAGTTTAAACCTATTTCAAGAGCACCAGCAAAGAAAGACACAAGCGGACATACACAGTACAGATTTACTCTAGCCACTAAAACATTTCTTGTCTCCTTTTACATATAGCACTTTTATTAGGTTCTTAATTTTCTTTGTAGTGTAACTGTATGAGTCTTTTCAATGCAGCATAAAACTAAAGACCTACCCACCTGTGGTAATTAGAGATCCTACCACACTTTTTTTTCAACAGCAGACATGTTAATTGTGATGTGCTGACTAATTTCCAGTTTGGGTAATTTAAAAATTCTCTATGTAGTTTCAAATTGATAAAGAATTCTCCACTTCCTGATTGAAACTTTTGCATAGTGCTTCTGTGCATTGTTAAACTGCTGTTATGTTCTGCAACAGAGGTGGTTTCATTTTAGTGGTAAATGAAGACATTCCTATCTATATTGTCTGTAAATCACATTGTTGCCAACTCTCATAATTTTATTGGGAGTCTTATGATATTTGTTAAGTACCAGGGGGTAGCCGTATTAGTCTGTATCTACAAAAACAACAAGGAGTCTGGTGGCACCTTAAAGACTAACAGTTTTATTTGGGCATAAGCTTTTGTGGGTAAAAACCTCACTTCTTCAGATGCATAGAGTGAAAGTTACAGATGCAGGCATTATATACTGACACATGGAGAGCAGGGAGTTACTTCGCAAGTGGAGAACCAGTGTTGACAGGGCCAATTCAATCGGTGGATGTAGTCCACTCCCAATAATAGATGAGGAGGTGTCAATTCCAGGAGAGGAAAAGCTGCTTCTGTAATGAGCCAGCC
>NW_020664585.1:13072571-13136043 GCF_002925995.2 Terrapene triunguis
GGCTGGCTCATTACAGAAGCAGCTTTTCCTCTCCTGGAATTGACACCTCCTCATCTATTATTGGGAGTGGACTACATCCACCCTGATTGAATTGGCCCTGTCAACACTGGTTCTCCACTTGGGAAGTAACTCCCTTCTCTCCATGTGCCTGCATCTGTAACTTTCACTCTATGCATCTGAAGAAGTGAGTTTTTTACCCACGAAAGCTTATGCCCAAATAAATCTGTTAGTCTTTAAGGTGCCACCAGACTCCTTGTTGTTTTTATGATATTTGTTGTTTTCTTTTAAAGCCCTAGCTGCTGGAATCAAGCAATTGGATAAGAATCTCAGTGTGCTTGGTTGCTTGCTTTCTTTCAAGTAAGTTTCTCATGGTGGCAGAGGAGAGCTTAAAAATGTGAACCCAGTGCACTCTACAGATTCAGAAACCAGAAAGCAAATAAAAAGAATCCCAAATGTATTATTATTAAGTAGGGCTGTCAGGTGATTAAAAAAATTAATTGCGATTAATCTCACTGTTAAACAATAATAGAATACCATTTATTTAAATATTTTTGGATGTTTTCTACATTTTCAAATATATTGATTTCAATTATAACACAGAATACGAAGTGTACAGTGCTCACTCTATATTTATTTTTGATTACAAGTATTTGCACTGTAAAAAAAACAAAAGAAACAGTATTTTTCAATTCACCTAATACAAGTACTATAGTGCAATCTCTTTATCATTAAAGTTGAACTTACAAATGTAGAATTATGTACAAAAAAACTGCATTCAAAAATAAGACAATGTAAAATGTTAGAGCCTGCAAGTCCACTCAGTCCTACTTCTTGTTCAGCCAATCACTCAGACAAACAAGTTTGTTTACATTTGCAGGAGATAATGCTGCCCACTTCTTGTTTACAATGTCACCTGAACGTGAAAACAGGCGTTCTCATGGCACTGTTGTAGCTGGCGTCGCAAGATATTTACGTGCCAGATGTGCTAAAGATTCATATGTCCCTTCATGCTTCAATCACCATTCCAGGGGACATGCATCCATGCTGATGACTTGTTCTGCTCAATAACAGTCCAAAGCCATGCGGACCTACGCATGTTCATTTTAGCTATCTGAGTCAAATGCCAACAGCAGAAGGTTGATTTTCTCTTTTGGTGATTCAGGTTCTGTAGTTTCCGCATTGGAGTGTTGCTCTTTTAAGACTTCTAAAAGCACGCTCCACACTTCATCCCTCTCAGATTTTGGAAGACACTTCAGATTCTTAAACCTTGGGTCAAGTGCTGTAGTTATCTTTAGAAATCTCACATTGGTACCTTCTTTGTGTTTTGTCAAATCTGCAGTGAAAGTGTTCTTAAAATGAACAACATGTGCTGGGTCATCATCCGAGACTGCTATAACATGAAATATATGGCAGAATACAGGTAAAACAGAGCAGGGGACATACAATTCTCCCCCAAGGACTTCAGTCACAAATTTAATTAACATATTATTTTTTTAACGAGCGTCATCAGCATGGAAGCATGTCCTCTGGAATGGTGGCCAAAGCATGAAGGGGCATGCGAATGTTTAGCCTATCTGGCACGTAAATAACATGCAATGCCAGCTACAAAAGTGCCATGCAAATGCCTTTTCTCACTTTCTGGTGACATTGTAAATAAGAAGAGGGCAGCATTATCACCTTCACATGTAAACAAACTTGTTTGTCTTAGCGATTGGCTGAACAGGAAGTAGGACTGAGTGGACTTGTAGGCTCTGAAGTTTAATATTGTTTTGTTTTTGAGTGCAGTTATGTAACAAAAAAAATCTACATTTGTAAGTTGCACTTTCATGATAAAGAGATTGCACTACAGTACTTGTATGAGGTGAACTGAAAAATATTATTTCTTTTGTTTATCATTTTACAGTGCAAATATTTATAATAAAAAAATAAATACTTTGATTTCAGTTACAACACAGAATACAATATATACAAAAATGTAGAAAAACATCCAAAATATTTAATTAATTTCAACTGGTATTCTATTGTTTAACAGTGCGATTAAAACTGTGATTAATTTTTTTTAGTTAATTGCGTGAGTTAACTGCGATTAATCAACAGCCCTATTATTAAGCCAATCTCATGATTTTGGGGCCTGACTCCTGATTTTGAATGCTCGGCTTTGGCAATCCTGAAATCACTCTGTAACATACATTCTGGCTTGAAGGCTGTATCAGTGCAAATCATTACCACGATTACACTTTAAAAGAATATTATTGTCCCCTTTGTAATCCCCATTAAACATTTAATAACATTCCTAGATGTCCAGAAACAAGTTATAAATTAAAACCTAGGCTTAGCATATGCTTTCATTTCCCCAGTGATTTATATACAATAAAACACCTGAATTGTCTATCAGAAGTCGAATTCAGTAGAAAGAATGCCTTTGAATCATATATAAGGCCTGATGCGCCAAGGTACTGAGTGTTCTCAACTTCCACTGACTACATTGGCAGTTGAAGGTGCTCAACGACATGACTGCATGTTGACACAGGATTCTGAGAACAGTGTTTGCATAATATCACAAATCTACCCTCAGGAGCAATGAAACCATCATGTTATCAGTTTGTGTCGTGACAGAATGAAATATTAACTGGACCAATGACCTCTTCATGCACCATCCTTAAAACAGTTACTTATGGAACATTTCTTTATCCTTGAAACCACATACAAGGCCTTGGAACAACATTGCATCCCCTTTCACAATCAAAATTGAAAGAAGTGTTTGTGGGGTATAATCATGGGATATTATTATTATTGTGTTTGGAATATGTGTCTGATTATTATTATTATATAGCACCAAAAGTGTGCTGAGTGTTTTATAGACAACTAAGAGCCGATATCCTGTAATTGACCTGGAGGGGTAGACCCCTATGCCTTGCCACAGTGAGTAGACACAGCGGGCTGAAACTTTTGGGAGGGGGGGTGTGAATTTTCAAAACTTTCCTGGAGTTAATCCATTTTGAATGATTGAAATATATAATCTGGTTTCATAAACGAATTGGTTCGAATAGCAAAAATCACCGTGGGGGGGGAGCGGGGGGAAATCTCATCTGTGTTTTGACCGTTGCAAGCAGTAAAACTTGGAGCCATTGATGGAATATCCTGTGACAAGGTGATCACTGTAGTGTAAATCCTGTTACCAGGCGAATGTGTGCTCTAGTAGGGGCTTTATTATTGTCTGGTTCCATGGAATCACTGTTCACATGTCTCCTCAGGTGATGTGCTGCTAACTCCCAGCACTGAATGGACCAGAGTGCGCCCTGTGCGCCTGTCCTGGGCAGGGTGACTCACAGCTGGCGGTTGCTACAGGCTGTGTCTTTAAATGTGTCAGCTCAGCCCCTTCGCCTTAGATTGCTGCTGCCGTCTCCGATCTATCTCCCTCTACCTCCCCCACCGTGCTCACCGCGCCTGCGCCACGGCTGCCGGAGCTAGGACTCTTCTCTCCTGCGCTCCGGACTCCGCAGCTCTTTTGTCTGAGGCTGGGCAGCGGCGGCTGCTCCCCGGATCGCTCCCGGCCAGCGAAGAAGGAGCCGGAGAGCCCGTGCAGAGCATCGGATCCCAGGCGCCGGGCGATTCTAGGGGTGACCCTAGCACCGCTGGCTCCTGTATACAAACAAATGGGGGGAGGAAGGCAACTCTTAAGGTGGACTTGCTCTTAAGGTGGAATTTTTTTTAAGGTGGACTTGCTCTTAAGGTGGATTTTTTTTTTAAGGTGGAATTCTTTTTGTTGTTTTTAAAGTGGACTTGCTCTTGCATCAGCGGCTTTGGGGTGGGAAGGGCTGGGATTTCATCATGGGTAGAGGTTCTTAGCACAAAGTCGGCAGGACAACTCCTCTTGATATCACTAGGCTGGTAGCAGGGGATGGGAAAGGCCTGTTGTTAGGGAACAGACGTCTCTCCAGCCTCTAACAATGACTAAACCCCAACCCTTCTCCAGGAAAAGGCAGCCCATGGAAGAAGAAGAGGTGGGAGTGAAAAGCCAGATGTTTAGCTGCCGAGAGGTTGATAGAAGAGAGACTTTACTTTTCCAACAAGTCTCCAGCTCCTGATTGTTCTTAAGGAGGGGGGTGGGTGGGTTGTTTTTTGTTTTTGTTTGTCATTAATTTTGGTTTTTAAACTCTATCAAATATTATTATTTACTACCAAACCCCTCTCTCGGATATATACTGGAAATCCAAAAGGATAAAGACATGGAGACAGTAGGAAAGTTTGAGTTCAGCAGGAAAGATCTGATCGGACATGGAGCTTTTGCTGTTGTTTTCAAAGGGAGACACAAAGAGGTAAATAGGTTTTGCTCTTTTGTCTGGGGAGGGTTTACCCCCTTTGTCTCTGGTTGTCCCTATGGTTCTGTACTGTTGTCTCGAATCTTAGTCTGTGTATTGTTTTGTTTATTACAAAGCTCCCCAGACAGGTTAGTAGCTAGGTGCCATGTAAATGCATATGCATTATTATATGTTATTGAGGGACATGTATATGAGCAGCACCCTTCAAAAAGTCTTTGTTTGTGGCTGGCCAAAATAAATAGAGTTTTAAAGTCAGCAACATACGCAGCAGTGAACTATCAATATTGGGTTCTGCTCTGGTGTCCCATAGAAACATAATAGATCAAAATAATCTGCCCCCAAACCACTTCAATTTCTGAAGTGTATTTGTGTTTATTAAATGTGTGGCTTTTAGAGGAGGGCTATTGTGGGTTTTGTTTTGTTTTTGTTTTTTTGGATCGGTTACGGTTAAATAAGAGGATACAATCAATCTGTGGATTTTTCATCATTAAAGCTCAGGATAAACCCTGGTTCCCAGAATCCATTTATTTGCATTGCTTAAATAAGAGGATAACTGTAGTATAAAGTACTGTAATAAGAAAAACCCAAACCTTGGGGCTTTTCTTTTTTGAGCTGACCAGTCTAATTCAGCAAAGGGCAAGTCTGAACAAGTACAGGGTATGTACTGGGATAGTGAATTAGGGCCCTTTACCAATGCTCTGTAACCCCTTTGTCAGACATAATTGTAATCTGGGAGAGACCCTGGTTTCTTAATGTCATTTAATACTGAAATTGACATTTATCTTTTAAACTATACATACACATTTAACTTTCAGAAACCTGGGCTGGAGGTAGCTGTAAAGTGTATTAACAAGAAAAACCTTGCAAAATCTCAAACGCTGCTGGGGAAGGAAATCAAAATACTTAAGGTAAAGGCAGAAACTACTTTTTCCTCTCAGAATCTCTGTTATATATATGCTGTTATTCATAGTTTAGCATTCCTGTCTTGTTTTTTCTAGGAACTGAAACATGAAAATATCGTTGCCTTGTATGACTTCCAGGTAATACATCTGATTACTTGAAGTATTTGAGGGTGGGGGGAAGTTGGGTAAAAAGTGTAGATCTTAGAATGTTTGGACAGATGTTCCACTTAGAGCCTACTTATATTAGGAAAAGTCTCCCCTTTGTAAGACAGGGAAATGTACTAACATGTCCGAACAGATCACTTATATTTAATTGTATTCCAGACCACAAACACTCTGATATAATTGCTGGGGAGGGGGGACCTACTTTGCTAATGTCCTTAGATATTGTGCAGTGAAGTTTAATTCATGGTGAATATGTTAATGTCTCATGGTGGCATTATAAACCCCAAAATACAGTAATTATTTTTGGCACTCCTGCCCCCCCCCCTTTTTTTTTCCCTGAGGGTGCACACACATTCCCTGTTCTACAATAATTTGAACGTATATAGGGTATAGAAGAGGGGTGAGGTTGACTTTGTGGGCTATGTTTTGTTCCGTGGATCCTATAAATTGCAGTAGACTTATTTTTAGAAGGTTTCTGCCTTCTGTAAAGTTGCTTTTTTCCCTCAGAGGTCAGCTCTAAGGATTGCTTCTAACAGGCAAGCGCTGATCCTAAGAGACCATTCTGAGGTACTCTGATTATAAAAACCAACTCTGCTAGGCAGCCCTCCCTTCTTACTGTTCTTTGGGACAGGTTTTATTGCACACATGATTATTATTATTATTATTATTATTATTATTTTTAGTGACAGTAGATTCTCAATAGACTGGAATCCTTTTGTGTACATATGCAGTTAGATCCTAGCATGGGAGAAATCGGAATGTGTATTTCCAGCCTAACCTCTCTTGTTTGGGAATGACAGCTTTAGTTGGTGCAATCAGACCACGCAGCACCAGGGTTGCTGTTTTTGTTGCTTATCTGTGGTTCAGTGTGTGTCACGTGGCCTGCAGGCCTCCTTGTTTGTTGACATTCGTCCTGCCCTCCTCCATTGGTGCAGCCAGCCTTTTGCATCACTGTGCAACGAGATCCCCAGCTGGGTGGTAGAGGCTGCCAGCAATGCCTTCTGGGAGCTATAGTCTGCATTCCTCACTTGGTATTAGTGCTCTTTTAGGCAGGACTACATTACCCACCATGCATCTCTCCTTGCTGGGAGATGGGGTAGATGCTGCATGGGGAGGTTATGCTGGGTCAGGTACAGTACTCGGGAAGGGAAAGGTTTAATGCTTGCATTTTTTTTTTAAGGCAGATGAGCATGGATTTTTCAGACCCTGTTTTTTGGGGGTGAGGTGGGGGAGTTGGGAATAGGATTAGTTCATGGCAGCATGTCTTGTTAGGGTGACCAGATGTCCCGATTTTATAGGGATAGTCCCAATATTTGGGACTTTTTCTTATATAGGCTCTATTTCCCCTTCTCCCCCCCCCGTCCCAATTTTTCACACTTGCTGTCTGGTGACCCTATGTCTTGTACCAAGAGCCCCACTGTCCTGAAAAGCCTGTTTCTTAAACCTGTACAGGATGTGGAGATGGTTGCAAAAAAGTCTTGCACAGTCACGGGGTGTGTGAGCTCTTTCAGTCTGTAAAGCTGCAGACTTGGAGATGCAGAGATACTGAAGGAAGCAGAATTGGGGGTGGGGGAGAGGTTGCCATGGGGAAGTGGGATCCCTGATTTCGTGTGTGTGCAGTTCTCCATTTGCACACCCTGCACCCCAATTACTGGTCCTGCCTCTAAATGTTCATTGCTGCAGTTCTCATTTCCTTAAATCGTTACATTGCAGGGTTGACACTGTCAGCACATTCAAAACGTTTTTGTTTAGCTCCTGCTCTCCCTAACTCTCTGGTGTGATAGAAGGGGGGGGGGGCCCTAAATAAATGTCTTTGAAAGGAGAAATTGGAGTGTGGTGGTTCTACACCCCACCTTGTTTTGTGGAATGGGAACATTTCTGACTGGTTGTATTTCTCTGAGAGCAAACTTGATCGCTTCATTTTTATTTCCCCATGAAAACAGCCAACTGCAATTACTTGCACTTTTATTTCCCTGAAGCATAAAACTGAAGATACTTTTCCCTCACTTTAGTATTTTTGGCCTTCGCTACTGTGAAGCTATAAATAGTTTTTGCTAATCTTCCTGTTGCGCTGTGGCTTTTGTTTCAGTTGCATTGTTGTAGTATTGGGTTTGTTTGTTTTTATTATTTCTCCTCTCCGCCACCCCTGTCACCAGTGGCTTCTTTAATTCTTACTCCTGTAAACTCAAGGAAATGGTTGAGAAAATCACAGAGGGTGTAAGTTAGTGATTGCACCCAAAGCGGATATTTTTGGTGGTTTTTTTGCATGTGAAAATAAAGCCTGATGTAATAGTAGATTTCTTCTACAATAACATTGAGTAACTCCATCAGGCTTGCTGCAGCAGTGCCACTGACGCCTATTCCCTGGCGCCATTATTTGCCCCCTTTCCACCTTCACCTCAGAAAACTGCTGCATTCAGTCCTTTTTGCACAGAGCTTTATGATATTGGATCATGAATAATAATAAAATAAGAGGTTTACTGGCATGACATTTGACATAGGTGAATATTTAATGATGCATAAGGAGACCATAGTTGAGCTTTTAGGAGCTTTGAGGGGAATGTCTAACCGTAACATCATTAAATTGGAATGGGCTCATAAAATGAAAAATATGTTCCAATTATTAAGTGCTCAACTATCATTGATGTGCTCAGCATGGTCCAGGGATCCCAACGAGACAGTCTCTGCACAAGGAGGGGATGGAATCGGGTTTTATCGAGTTTTGCCTTAAAAATACTCATTTGTGAGCACGTGCAGAATAGATCTGAGCTGCAAACCTGTCCTTGGAGCAATAAACAGTTGGAGACGTTGAATTTTGGGTTTGCCCTAAATCAAAGTGTGTTACTCCCATTGAATGATCACAGATTCTTAGCCCATCTTTTGGAGAGAGGTGTTTTGGGCACTAGCTCTTGGGAGACCTGGATTCAAGTCCCAACCTGTCACAAACTTCCTGTGTGACCTTGGGCAAGTTGCTTAGCATCTCGGTGCTCCAGCTCCCTATATGTAAAATGGGGATAAGAGCACTTCCTGTCCTCCCAGGAGTGTTGAGGATAAATGCCTTTGAGGTGTTGAGGCACTCAGAAAGTACTATAATGAGTGCAATATAAATATGTGGACGGGGAGAGACAGAGAGAGCTTTTACAGTGGAGAAAGTACTGTAGTTTGTCTCAATGATCTTTCAAGACACATAGATTTTTGCTCCTGTTTAAAACCCCTAGGGGAGAGCATCCCTTTCATTATCTTTCCTCTCTTTCCAAAAACCACTCATTTTATTGACCACCATTTCCTGGCTCCAGCTGCTTTCAGAAAACGTAGCTTGTGTCTCCGTGCTTAAGCCATGGATAGACCTTTTGTGCTGTTACCCTTTTACCTTTGTCCAGTGCAATTCGAACAGAGGTGCTTAGTGGCACGTGTGGTTTATAGCATATGGTGCCAATTTGCTGATATATCCTAAAAGCCTCACCAGATAGGAAATATAGAAAATAGAGGTCTTCAGGCTCTTTTTAAAGAGGGTGGAATGGGGTGTCACTCCTCAGGGCTGGAGGGAAGAGCAGTCTAAAGAGACAAGGATTTGGAGATAATGATGGCTTAGCAACATAAGGATCAGGATTGGAAATAACTAGGCTCCTTAGAACCAGGGGTTCGGCACCCGTGTGTGGATCAACTCAGCTTCCTCTGTTTGACGCTAATAAATTGAAATCCATGTAACTTGCTGGATGGGGGGACCTGTGTGATGAGACCTTAGAAACCGGGGGGATGAATATTCAGCTGTGGTGAAGGAGTAGTTGAGAGGAGTGGGAGTGGTAAGGTGCCTCTGAGTCTGCCTGATCTTGGGAGTGCTCCATCCTGGGCTGCTTCCTGCCAGCACTAGTTTAAAGGTGCCTGCAGGCTGTTGTTGGTGGCTGGGGTCACTAGGACACAGGGAAGCGTGGGTTGTGCCTTGTTTCTCACGGTTGTGTCCCCTGTGCCAGCTGCTCGGAGCGGTGGTGATGTAGGTGTTGTGTCACCTGAAGATTTCACTGTGCTGGCGTGATTTCCTTGTGAACAGCTCTGCTGGCTTCAGGGCAGCTTGTGCCGGTAACAAAGTGCAAAGTTGCCCTAACACAGCTACCCCAATGTCCTATACCCGTCCGGTCTGCGTAGACGCTAATGATCTTGATAAATATCAGAGGGGTAGCCGTGTTAGTCTGTATCCACAAAAACAATGAGGAGTCTGGTGGCACCTTAAAGACTAACAGATTTATTTGGGCATAAGCTTTCCTGGGTAAAAAAAACCCCACTTCTTCAGATGATCTTGTCCTTTATTGCAAAGAGAAGGGTTGCTATATAGATGCAATTACTAATTGCATTCAGGACATACACCTAATCATGCTGTTACTCCCACAGGGGACCTACTTAAGTAAGGGGGTTATTAATATTTTCAGTAATTCGGTGTGTCCATCACTGCAGCATCAGGCACATCACAGGGAAAGCAAATGTACCCCACACACCTCCTGGGTGTGGTGTTCTGTTCCATCTAGTGGCATCGAGACCACTTAGAGAGAGAGATTAATGAGTTTGCTCTACAGCCTTAGCTAACAGCCAGTTGGCTTTTAGCTCATGTGGTAGAGGCTCATGCACTAAGCTCCAGAGATCCCAGGTTTGATCCCACCTGCCTATGACCAGGGTCTGTCAGCGTTACACAAACATCGCCCACTAACTAGGAATTGGAAAAGAGACCCCACCTCAGTTCCCCACACTACCACAAAGGCTTGGCCGAAAAACTGCACCTCGCATTGGTTTCTGGAAAAGCAAGGAAATTCCACCACCTGGATCGAATGAAGAGGAGACAAAGAGCTGAGCGGCATCAGCCATCCTGATGGCCCTGCAGGACCAAACTTCCTTGCAGGACTCATGCACATTGAACAGACCATGGTGCAACCGGATGAAAGGCTGCATGAGAGAAGGCCATTGGGCTAGATGATCAGATATCCAGTGCCAGACACAGAAAGGAACAAAGCCAGCAAAGAATGACCTCATTCTCTTCTTCTGGAGCCTGCTTGTCAGGCAGCAATGCCTCATAGTCAGTGGGATCAAAGGCTAAAATTAGTGTGGGTGTTTGAATGGTGTCCTTTGCTAGAAGGAGATTGGCCAAGTGTGCAGCTGTGGCAGTTTGCCCACATCTTGTGTGTGATTCCCCCCATATAGTCTCTATTCTTTTGACTTGAAAATGGTTTTGTGTGATCTTGTTGTCCTTGGGCTTATCCTCATGCACTACAGGGACCTGCTGCATTGCTCTGGCATCCTTTATGGTGTTGGCCGAGTCCTGTATCACCAGCCGCAAAGCCACCGCTGTGCTTGGCAGCCTCAGATGCCAGCTAACATTGGGTCTTTTTCTCTTGAGGAATTACTTTTTGACATTGGTCTCTCAGGACACAGGACTCCAGTATGCCATTTGAAATCACTAAAAAAACAGGCTTTGGCTGAGAGGTGACACTTCTGAGGTCATTCAGGCCCATCTAAACCCTTCTCTTCTTCTGTCCCGAAGTGAAGTTGGCATATCGCCTTGTGAGTTGGGTGGCTCATGCAGGCATCTCTGGATGGCCAAACAATCTTCTCTGTGCCTCGGTTGTGGATGTTAATGGCGGGAATCCCTGCTATGCATGGCCACCCTCTCCTTCCACATGCAGGAAATACCCTGTTGACTGAAGATTGGGTCGGGCTTAATTGTGAAAACCTGGTGAAGATTCCATAGTCTTGTGGAGGAAGGTCTGAGAGTCTAGTGAATCATCTTTTCTGTATTCAGAGGGGTTTAACTGGTGCATAGGTAACTGCTTTTTATAATCTTGTGGAACCAACAAAAATAAATAAATAAAAGGTCTCCCAGATGTCCACACTCTTCTAAAGGCCAAGGAAACCTCTGGCAAATGTTTCCACTAATTATAACCCTCTGAATAGTGAGGTGATTTTTTTTTTTTTTAGATGGAGTGGCCTTCTTGCAATTTTGAAATTATAATCACTATTTTACTCACCATGTTCTTATAGTCCCATGGCTGGGCCTTCTACCTGTGTTTTCCTCACATGACGCCATGTCTCACATGAGCTGGTGACAGGGAGAGTTAATAGTCTCTGTAGCTTCCTTCTAGAAAAGGCAGCATTACTCAGCCTGTAACGAGGGAGATTAAGGGATGTCTCCAAAGAGTAATCGGAAACTGGCGTGTGGTTGTGTTTTGAATTGGACAGTGAAGCTCCAGTTACTGTTGAGGTGCTGTTCGTGCTGCTGGTGTTTAGGCTGTGTCAGCATTTCCATTATGACAACTTGCACTATGAAATCTTCGTGATTGGACTGTAAAAACATTTAGTCTGAATGGGAAGAGCAGGGGAGTTTGGAGGGCAGCCAGTAGCCTATATGGTATTAGAGTCCCAGGGATGGAGACAAGAGGGGAGAGAAGACCCCCACCCCCACCCCACCAGCTCATCTATGGTGTCACCTAATGGTGGTGGGGTAAAATCCTTACACCCAAGAGGAAGGGTTTGGAAAAGGAAGATGTGGCCTATGGAGAACAAAGTGCTTGTTACTCCCTGGAGAAGGGAGAAGACGGACAGCCCTTGCGGGAGAAGTGGGACCCTGTAAAAAGGCTGGGTAGACACAGATTTGGTGTCTCGTTTATTTTTGTTTGGGGCTTCTGAGGAGATTTGGCCAGTGGATCAAGTGTCCAGCTCACAAATTAACCAAGCCGGTCACAAACATTATCCTTATTTTACAGGTGGGACAAACTGAGTCACAGAGTGCTAGTGGCAGAGCTGGAAAATAACCCAGGTCTCCTGAATCCCAGTCCATGCATTATCCTCTAAGCCACTCATGCTTGAAATGTTGTGTCTGGACAGTTTGAGCATCTAGGTGTCTTGTAAAGAAAAGAAATTAGCATTAGGACAACAGGAGGAATTACGTCACCTGAGCTAGCATCTTAGTAATCAACTAGACATTAAGTATCACTTGTACGGAACGAAAGATGCTGAATTTAAAGCCATTATAGATCCTATTTAGCAAAGCATCTTACATCTACAAGAAAGGAAAACCTTCCTGCCCGTTCCAGTCCATCTTTGTATTCCCAGATGGTGGCAAGTGGGGGCTGCTGGTGAGGTGAGAAATCACACTGCAGGTATTGAGAGGTGAAGCGGCATGTACGCAGAGACAAAAAGATGTAGCGCCAATTTGTAGAGTCTCTAATCCCTTCTTAACGTACACGTCACCAACAAGTGGGGAATCGTACTGACTGGAGGCTTTTTCAGGCTGGTCCGAATGTGTTTTCCTGTGAAAATCTAGTCGGCACATGATGTATCTTGTAACACAGCAGCAGCCGGCAAAGGAACATTGAGACAAGTTATTTCTTCTCTCCCATTCCTTGCTGTTAAACTGATGGACGTTTAAGGCTCTGCTTCTCTCTGGCTTCTGGCTGTCAGTTTTCTCGTATACAAGGCCCAGACTTGTTCTAAGGGAGAATCTTGTTTCTCTGTTATAATCCGTATTTCGCAATGACATGAAGTACATTTGATTTCCAGAAACAGACATTTGAAAACTAGGGATGTAGTAAATAGGCATAAAAAGGGACATTTACAAAGGCCAGTTAGTCAACCAATTCTCATTGACAGTTCAGTAGGAGTTGGGCAAATTACTCCCAGTAGTGCCTTTGAAAATCTTCCCCAAACGTCTATGATTGATTAGATTAAATTAGTTTAGGCCCAAGGTTTAGGATTTGCCATTTAAGTCAAAAAAATTTTTACAGAGCCTATTAACAGAACTGTGCTTATGAGATCTAAAACCAAACCTTTGAGGAAAACAGCTCTTTGTTTGGATTTAAATATACCTTCAGGATGTTTGCAATGGCAAGGATTCAGTATTGTGCTAGTGCAGGAGAACCAGAAGGAGAAACTGACAAGTGTAGTCTCACCACCTGATTACCCAGTGCCCTGTGTCTTGTGTAGGCACTTACGCCAGTGCCAAATAGTACCAGTCTGACTTGGTGGCATTTTTCACATGTTGCCCCAGTGTGAATCACTGCTCCAGGTGGAGAGGAGTGGGCTCGATCTCTATAACCTGAGTGATAGCCAGAAAGGAAATACGGAATAAATAGAGAAAAGCAAATTTAGATTTTCTGGGTTTTCGCATCACTGTTTTGAAAATTTTGCTCTAACACAGGGATTTCAGTCGACACCTGGCTTGGTCTGAACGGGACAGATTTCTTTTTACAAATATTGGATGCACCATAGTCAGAAACACCTGTTTTTAGTAGCTAACAGACAACTCCCTTTCCCACCCTAATTTCCGAGCATTGGAAAGTTCCAGCTGGATCAGGGCGCTGCTCCTTTTCCCTTAGACAAACTTCCTGCCCTTTCACAGCCGCTGCAATGATCATACCACGTGCTCTCGGACATTAGTGCCTCTCTAATACCTGGCCAGCTGAGGGCACCAACTGGTACAGTTGGCATCTCCGCAAGCCCCTGACATGATGAAACGTAGCTCCTATAAGAAGCCACTGTCCCAGGAAGTGGGAGTCTTGAACACACTCGGATCCATGTTTTCTCCTGTAAGCAGTAACTTAATGTCATCTACATCTCGGCAGGACTGCGGCATCCTGTCAAAGTTTGCCACTTGGTCTGTGGGTTCTTGCTGCGACACATTACGCTGTTGTTTTTTTTTTTTGTTCCTGTGGTTTGTGTCATAGAAGTGTCTCCGATGCAGCTTCCAGTGGTTGCTTTAGGCGCTTGTTCTGAGGGAGAGTCTTGTTTTAATGTTTGGGGCTCTTTTTGAGTGACTGACATGAAGTCTTCAATCGCTGAACAAGGTTTACCCAGGGCTTGAAATCTCAGGAATTTGTTAGAAGTGCTGCTTAAAACTTCTGTCAGGCCAGGGGCTGAGTGTCTCTTCAAGGTCTACAGCGCAATGTGAGCCCAGGGTTCAAACTCAGGCTCAGGTCTAACCCCCCTTCCATCTAAACACAAATTGCACTAACCCACAGCTCGGACCCCAGACACCCTGGAGGAAGAGGGTCTGAGCCTGAATCCAGCCGGGACCCAGGGTTCAAGCCCTATTGCTTTACAGTGTAGACACAGCACCACTGGACTTGTGCTGTGGGAGTCCATCGAAAGTATCCCACGTGCCAGTTTTCTTTGCCCTCTGGACAATCAAGTTTGGTGGACAGTCAAGTTTTCCCACATTGCACTACCAACAAAGGTCTAGAGTGGCCACATATTGGGAGGGTGCTACATATTGGCCACATATTGGGAGGTTGGACTCAGGTCTGCATGGTGCAGTGTAGATGCTGGAGCCCCTGGTTGGGACCCAGGGTTCAACAATTCCTAAACTGGGGTTGCAAATGAGTGTAGACGCTCAAGCCCTATGTTAACAAATCCGGGGTCTGCTAACTCGAGTTCTACTAACTCCTGGGCTTACATTGCAGGGTAGATATACCCTTACAGGCTACTAGGGCCTGAAGAAGGCGAGACTCTTGTTTGAAGGGATGGCTACATTTTGGAAGACTTGTGTTGGTCAGAAGATGATGGATGGTCTCCTTCAGGTGAACTGAGGTTTCATCTGGTTGGGGGCCACCAGGAAACCAGAATGGTGTTGCTTTCATTTGGCTAAGCTGGTTATTATGTCGTCTTGTGAATAATAATTAAATGGACTTTATGCTATTTATCTCGAGGGGTTTTCAACCAACGTGCAACCAGACACTGAGGAGAGCTGCCTAGGGAGTTATTTATATGTGGAGCACTTTCCTTCTTTTCATGAAATCCACTTAGAAACTTGAGAATTGTTTTTTCTATTGACTTCGGGTCACACTGTCCCATCGATTTCGCAAGCAGAGGGTACGTGGTGTGTGGAAGGGACACCACTGCTTTATACTCCTGCTGATCCCACAGAAGCCCATCTACATGGGTTCCCTGAGATCTGCAGGGGCAAGTGGAGGTGGCACTGTTCCTTTTTCTGATCACCTCCATGCTTCAGGACCTTCCTTCCACCAAGAAGTGTTCTGGGTCCAGCTGTCACTGAGGGAGATGGGAACATGCGGGCAAAGTGTGGCCAAGAGTCAGCATGGAAGTGTAATGCCAACAGATCCCGGTCGTTGGCGGGTGGGATTGAACCTGGGACCTCTGGAGCTTAGTGCATGAGCCTCTACCGCATGAGCTAAAAGCCAACTGCCTCTTAGCTAAGGCTATAGAACAGACTCATTTTAATTCTCTCTAAGTGGTCTTGGTGCCACTCGATGGGACGGAACGCCACACCCAGAAGGTGTGTGGGTTACAGAAGCACAACCCCTCTATGTGGGTGGTTGCAGGTCTCTCACAACCCAGTAAGATCTGGCACTGAGGTATTTGGTTTAATGCCCTGATTCTTTTGCAAACCAAAGCTCTGGATCTGGATACCCCTGAAGTTTGGATCCGAACTCTTGTACCTTGGTCGGACGAAGGCTTTTCTAGTTGGCTAGTGTAGGTCTTAATTAGGGTTAATTTGGAGTATGCTGGACCTGGATCCACCAAAACACTGGAAAATGCGCTCCAGGATGGCGAGTGGAGTCTGTTATGTGACTCCCAGCTGCTCTCTGCTTTCAACCCCCCACATAAGCTCTTTTGTTTCCTGGAGTATATGAGGTGATATGGGTGTCTCCCCTCCTCCCAGTGTAGGACTTCTGCCAGAAGCAGGTGGCAGCCATACCGCCTGCTGCATGCTTGGTGGTGCATTGCTGGTCCACTCCAGCTGCAGGGCCTGGGTCACAAAGGTCCTTCCTGAAACTTGCCCCTGTTGATATGTCTTTAAAGCTGTGTGTGGGTGCAGTGGCACTGCCGTGTTACCATATATCTGTGCAGAGAGAATGTTACATTCTTGTAAACCAGTTAACATTAACTTAGTGCTTTCTCCGCTTCGTCGTCCCCCCCACGTTTGTTTGTTTTGCATCTAAATGAATGTTTGCCTTCCCAATAGCTTGTCTAAAAATATTCCTCAATTCTTTACTGCCAGGGAAATGAAGGAGGTGCATAGTAGGAGCCAGGTGTGGGTGGGAGCCATGTGGACCAACAGGATAGCATGGGGACACTCACCATGGTGTTGCCGCATATTAGGCCAAAAGTCATGTGAATGTTTTCCAGCTGTGTTTATTTTACAGCTACTTAGAGAAAGGCGGTTATTGATAAGTGCTCCTGCTATTCAGATCAACGTGGCTATTGTCTCTTATCTTGCTTCAGTCCAAATGCTTGCATCAAGACAGAGCAATCCTTCCATAATACCAACCTTCCCTCCCCTTTTTAGAGGGTAGTCTATTCAGTCCGAGCTCAGAAGGTGGGAGGAGCGAGGTTTAACCATTTAGAGACATTCCCTCTTGTCTAAGGATGTAGCAGGTGCTGCTGCCAGGTTCCATCACCCAAATCCATCCAGCTGGCAACAGGGACCTACATACTAGCTGCAGGCTTTTCAGGCAGCAAAGGGACAGGACCTGCTAAATGGGGTTCCTTTCTCTATCCACAGATGATCTAGAATCCACTCCCACGATCTGCCTGACACTGAGCCAGCTGCTGAGTGGAGTGAGAGAGATGAAAAGACTATGGGTTTGTCTACGCTACAGTTAAACCCCTGTGGCTGGCCCATGTCAGGTGACTTGGGCTCGTGGGGCTGCAGGGCTGTAATACTGCAGTGTAGACGCTCGGGCTGGAGCCTGAGGTCTGTGACCCTGCCCCCCTTGCATCTACACGGCACTTTCACAGCCTGACACGGGCCAGCCATGGGTGTTTATTTGCAATGTAGACATACCCACTGTGTTCCAGAGGCAGCCAGGGCACCAGGGTCCACTGATTACACCAACAAAATAAAAGGGTGCGGTGTGGTGCAGGGCTCATCCACAGGGTCCCTGCAGAGAGCCGGGGGGGGGGGTAGGGTGACGGGTAACATTAGGTGGTGGTTTTTTGTTTTTAAGTTCAGTTTGTATCGAACGTTATCTTTCCCCACACCCATTTAGTAACCCTCAGGCTGGGCTCTGAACTGTATTGTAGTCTTCTCCTTTTGTTGGTGCAGTCAGTGGGCCCTCATGCGAATCTCATTCATAACAGATGGCCGATATATCTCTGGCTATCTTTACTCAGCAGCTGTCTCCAGATAGCTTGGGAGGCCAGGGTAAGCAGCGCATTCTGCATCTGTTGTTAGAGGCAGGAGCCTTCGCAGCCAGAGGAAAAGCTCCCAAGCCAGGAGGTCCTTTGCATCTGGGTTTGTCTGTTGGAGCTGATGGGGTGTTGGCTGCATGATCCATCTCCATAAGATTCCTTTCCACACATGAGCGGAAGTATTCCTGTTAGCAAGGCTACCTTCAGCCCTCTGGGGTGACTATGGAACTGTATTTGTCCTGTAAGAGAAACTGTATCAATAGGAAAAGTTTCCAAAAACTATACTTCATGGCCAATAAAGTGACAACCTCTCAGTGACTGTTTTATTAGCTAGAAGGTTTTTGGTGTGGACAGTGCTTTGTCATTCATCGATTTCTAGGCCTAGTCTATGGGAACTGCTTTGTCGAACATTTGGTTATGTACAGTAATCGTAGCTGTTCTGCCTGTGTGAACTTTTCTAGGCAGAGGTGGGTGGTTCGGGTAATCTCCAGGATAGGTTGTGTCTCCATTTGTTACTGACTCCATCCTGAATAGACTATCTCTGTAAATATAGGTCCCGATCCAAGCCCATTGAAGTCAATGGAAAGGGACTCATTGACTTCAGTGGAAGTTGGATCAGGTGCTTAATGCTTTTGTGAGGTACCTGATCGACAGCTCTGGAAGCTGACGTCTTCTAGGTCATCTCCACCAGCCTACATAAATGTCTTGCCTAGAGGCTTTGTTGTTTTGTAGCGTGAAGTTAGTTTACAATGGAGTCATATCATAAGGTTGTTTTGAACGTGAAGGCCTTTGTAGTCCACATTTAGTGACAACATTCAGGTGTGAATTTTACATAGTGGGGTCGGTTATGAGACCCCTACCAGTCTGGGCCAGACTGGTGTAGAGTTCTGTAAGCTGTTACTATTTTGGTGGTCTCCATGGAATGATTTTAGAGTCTGTGCACATCTGAGTTGACTGTTGTCTACATTGTCAAACCATCCTCACGATGGGCCACTGGTGAGTGTGTGTTTCTGGTCCCCGCTTTGTGCCTGATCCACCGAGGATGCGAGTCTGTTAAGGCTCCAGCCACCAGCAGGGATGCCTTGGCTGTCTAGCTCAAACTGTAGCATCTCCTGCTATTAGCTCTGGAGGTCCTGAGTTCAGTCCCTGCTGTGTGAACCAAGATGGCTGCCATCATGCTGGGCATCTCTGAAGAGAGACCAAGGATATGCTTGGCATCAGGCTGACCTACCCCCTCATTTCCCACAGTAGTCTGTTCAGGTCAGTGCTGAGACCCATTAATGGCAGATTTTTCTCTCCTTTGACTTCTAGTTTGTGTCTGAGAATGAGGGAATTTTAACAATAGGCCCCATACAGCAATCCCTGGTGACTTTCAAGATCTGGATTTTGTAGCTGTCAAATGTTTTAAATTCCTGATGGCAAAGTTTTAATACAGGATTAAAAAGCCATTTACACAAAGGCACTGAGCGTGTGAACTTCCTTGTCCATGCTGCTGCTTTGTATTTCTTTTCTACTCTGTTCAAACTTACTAAGGTCTTTCTATGAAAGGAAAGGTGGGCTATCTATTTTTTCTGGTCTCCTGTTATCACCAGTCCCATACAGACCAGTGGAAATAGTGCATTATTGAATGGCATTGTCATAGTTTTAAGAAAAATGACACCTCTACCTTTTGTCTCCTAACCATTGTGTTAAATTTGGCTGTAGGCCAGGCCCCAGGATAGAGACAGGAGAATGATGGCATTGTGAGAGCAAACATCCTTGATGGGGTTTTTTTAAAGCAGTGGAATGAGGATGACAAACTAGGTCAGGAAAAACTAATTTTGATATGTCTGCTTCACTTCTGATATGCCACCTTCCAGTCTGTCTGGAAGGGGAATTTAAAGGGTCACAATATTGTTAGGCCTTCGATGTTGTAACAAATTGAACCATCCTTGATAGTTTCCACAACTGTACGACATTACTTCAAGGATTCCAGCACAATGCTGGTCTACAGCAACTTCTGCTGCACAGCTTAATTAAAATCATATTTCCTTAACTATTGGTTTGTCTCTCCCAGTGCATGTGTGTTGGTTTGCAGACAATAGATTGTCAGTAACTATTTCCCTCCCCTTTCCTTATTTTTAACACCCAATTAAAGAGAAACTTCACTGCTAGAGTCTCTAATGGCAGAACTACAAATTGGGCAACAATCGAGGGTGATTCATAGTCCTGCTGAACGCCTTTGGCGGTGTCCCTCTGACACTACACCTGTACGCGTATTGCATGTAAGTGGATTGCAGTCAGTGGGCTGCTGTTGCCTGAGAAGAGGGCAGAAGTGAAGGTGCTGTCTCCATGTATTTTTTCCCTCCACTAGTGGCAAAATTAGCTGCTGCTACAGAAACTGGCAAACACGAGCCAGGGGCCCTAAGTAGAGCACCCTCAATGGCTTTTGTACACTAGCTCTGCAATGGACTAATGACCTGGAATAGTATTCTCGGGATTAACGTGCAAGTGAATGTTCTGGGCACTTCAGTTTGCCTCAAAGGGCCCACAGCGGTTGGTAGGCCCAAAGTCTGGGCCTGCTATATTTTTCTTTCTTTTGTTTCTTAATGAACAAAACCCACCTGCACTGGAGGGATCACAAGTGAAAGGAAACCGGTTTCGGTTCTGGACTTCCAAGGGTTTTTGTAAATGAGTTTTCAAGGGGAGAATATTAAGAGTCTTGTTAAACTACTCCATGTATTCCAATCCCAGTGAGTTTTCCCCAAGCAAACTGTATGACTGTAGTTTGGCGCTGGGGATCTTCAGCGTGATACCCCACACCTGCCTGACATAAATAATGCTGGGCTAAGGTGGCTAAAAGTAAGGAAAGCCTCCTGGTGTGTACTTGCAAACCCCCTCTAGATAACTAAATTTCAAATGCAGCCCTGCCCCAAGCCCCATTCAGTTTGTTCCCTGACCCCAGACACAGCCCTACTACAGAGGAGCTGGGAGCTATGCATCATAAATGGAAGAGTGACACACACACAGCATATTTTGGATTATGAATCTGTAGCTTTTTAAAAAATGGGAACGAGGGGAGACAATTTCACTTTCCATCAGAAATGATGGATGACTGCGCACAATCTTGGCATGAATTTGCCTCAAACCTGATCTACAGCAGAAGTGTCCTACTGCTTCCTAACGAGGTTGGAAACACACCGACAATGCTGTTGCTGGAGGAGGGACACTGTATCTCTTAATTAGAGCAGCGAGAAGCTTGCTGTCTGACGAGTGACTTTCAGGTATTTCTTTGCTTCTTCTGCCTCCTAGGCTGGAATGGTAAAACCTGAAGCATAAAGGTCACACTCTGTTGCTAGGCAGGTTGATTGGAGTCTTTCTCATATCTATCCAGGCACTTATATAGCATCTGAGCTGTATTTAAGTGTTGTGTATACACACCAACTACTGAACCAAATCCCTTTCTGTTACATTTCCACTGACTTCAAAACAATTACAAAGGTGGAAGACCAAACTATACAACTATACAATAGCTCCTGTCTCATCAATTATAAGAGGGTTTTGCAAGCATGTATGGTGCTTAACTTGCATAAACTAGAATATGCCTCCATCAGAGGATCTTGGTGTGCTACACTGGTAAAGAATTAATCCTCCCAACACTCTTGCTAGTTAAGTAAGCAGCGTTGTTTTACAGGCAGAGAGATTAAGTCACAAAGAGGTTAAAGGGCCTTGATTCTTTTTTTTCAGATGTTCTGATCTCTCACGGTTCCAGCTGAAGTTCATGACTATTGCTGGGTGTTCAGCATTTCTGAAAATTGGGTGCTGAGTGACTTGTCTCTGGCTATTCAGGAAGCTTGTGTTACATCTGGGAATAATCCCCAGACCTTCCGACTCCCAGTCAGTGCTGGAAGCACAGACGGTTTTGAATAGAATGTGAAAGCAGGTTGGGTCGAAGCGTGCACTTCTTTTAAATGCAGGGGTTGGAATCCAAGCCCTGTCTCATGCAGTTCTTGTCCTACACAGAAATGCAACAAAGACGCTCTTGAAAGTATCACAGTAAATTGCTCATGGGCCGAACACAAGAGACCTTTTAAAATTCAGCTTAGCCTGGTAACTGGAACAGCTGTGAAAGCCGCGATCTGCCAGCCCTTGGGTCTGGGGAGCACTTTGAACCTGGGGAGCCGTTGGAACACACACTGCCAGGCTGCTGATCATTTGCATCCCCTCTTAATACATTGTTGGGGGAAGGCCGCTTACTTTGCATGCTTCTGTTTCTTGGCTTCTAGGCATTCCAGGTAGTTAAAGGTCAACAAAAATATATTTAACTCTTGCTTGCAACCCTTGAAACTCTAAATGTCATTTCCACTACACATCTGAACCAGAACTACAAGAGGTGGGCGAGGCCTTGACAAAAGGAGCTGTTATGAGACAGACTTGACAGACTGCAGAGTCCTTTGAGCAGGCAGGGATGAAAGGAGCAATGAGGAGGGACTGGGGCTGCTTTTAAAGCTCAAATTTTGAGGGGAGGAGGGTGAAGATTGATGCCTTTTGAAGTTGAAGCCCTGCAGAGAGAGGGGGACAGTATAGCAGATGCTGAATGATTTGGTAGCTAAGGCTCTGGCCTGGGACAAGGTAGAGGGGCTCAGTTCCTTGCTCTGCCCCAGATGTCAAAGCACCTCCAGGTCGATAAGTCGTTGTTTTCAGTGCCCGGTCTTACTTGAGCTGAGAGTGGCTTTTAGGATGTGGACAGATATTTCCTCCGCTTGATTTAAGAGATACCTAGCAAGACCCATTTAAGGAGTCTGTAAATAGACTAGAGATGGGGACCCTGAGGCTTGGAGGGTGCAGAAGAGCCTCTGGCTGATGATTATTTAAGGTAACTTTCAGAAGTGACTTTGGTGCCTAAGGCTAATTGAAAGTCAGTGGGACTGATGCCCCTAAATTAGGCAGTTCTGAACAATGTTACCCTTAAATTAATAACATTTTTGGGTGTGTTCTTGTACAGGTGCCCAGAGCTTAAAATAGGCATGTTTTTAGCAACTGAATGCCACTGACTACTGAGTTTTGCAAATACTCTCAGAGTTAGTTAGCTTGTCCTGTCCCCACCCTGTGCTGTGTCTTGTCGTAGTCCTAGACTGTGAGTTCTCAGGGGCAGGGACAGTCTGTGTTTTACTTGTTTGTGCAGTTTCTAGCACAATGGAACTCTGATCGGGGTCTAGAGGCAGTACCTCAATAATCATATGTTAAAGGAGACACAGGAGTGACAAGGAAAAACTAGGGCCATTGTTAAAGAATGAATGTCACATCTACCTTGATCATTGTCCCATTTTTGAAGACCACATTGCTGGTTCCATAGAGGCCTGAGCAGGATTTGAACTCCTCCGGGAATTTGGAAGAGCTTGTATCTTTGGTTCAGTCTAGGTTGCCCGACTCTGATAGAAAATACTAGTGTAGTTACTATTATCATGGTTCTACTGAATCTGTTACTTCCTTCATAATGCCTGTCTGGCTTTTGCTGGGGCAAGGAGGTTGAGAATAACCCATTCATCGGGGGGTAGTAAGGATAACACCTCTGGCCTACTTTCTCATGATAATTCCATGTAGTTAGGAGTGAGAAGCTGCTAGCACTGAATTACTGTGTAAATAGCTGCTCCCTTCAATGTATTCTTCTAAACAGCCTTCTCCATTCCTAACACTGTTCCATAGGGCCTCATACTTGTATGCAGTGTACAAAGCCAAGACAGGGGACCGATGAAGAGGGCATTTTTAAGGCGGGAGAGAGCATTCCAAGGCAGTGCACATAACAAACTCTAGAAGAACAGCTGTCCATTTGGGATTTGATGCCTGACTTGGCTCTCACAAAGTTCCACATTTGGAGAGAACCATAGCCACATGCTGTCTTTAAATATTGCTCTATGTTCATGTTTATTTAGAAATAAGGCAAAAAAGCTACACTGCTAAACCAAGATTTCAATTTGAACTTGCAATCTGTGTGAACCAGGATTCCCTGGTGCCTTGCTTACATTGTGAGGCCTCAGAGGAAAGGCCAAACGCCATCAGCAGTCTGGGAAGTGTTGGTTTTCTGTATGTCCTTGATTACTGAGTCATGTTAGCCAGGATGGGAAATTAGCCAGGATGGGAAAGGAATGGTGTCCCTAGCCTCTGTTTGTCAGAGGGTGGTGCTGGACGGCAGGAGAGAGATCACTTGATCATTACCTGTTAGGTTCACTCCCTCTGGGGCACCTGGCATTGGTCACTGTCAGTAGACAGGATACTGGGCTGGATGGACCTTTGGTCTGCCCAGTATGGCCATTCGTATGTTCTTATGTTATTGTTAGAATGAAATGTGTCCCAGAACCTTACCTGCATCTTAGCTAGTGGTTCAGGGGCTGATTCTTCAAGAGCTCCTGGAATCCTTGATCTTTTTTTCCACCTACCGACTCCTTTAAGATAAATTTTAATTAGAACTGTCTCCAACCAAAAGCCCAAGATTTGAACACTTTGAACTTAATAGGAGTTTAGATCAACATTTGCATTTTGCCCTCAACCTCCACAATGGGCAAAACCAAGACTTTCCCTCCAAACACACCTGAGCTGGGGGGGGTTGAAATGCAGATCCCAATTCTGTGTCTCAGCACCACCTCCAATTCTGAGCTAAGTGCACGTTTCCTTCCCCCTTCCCCTTCCCTCACATAGGTGCTCCTTGTATGGAAATAGCTGCTGGTAATCCCTGGGAGCCCTAAAGGAGTACCAAGACCAAAGTCCGAAGAAGAGACTTGCATTGTTAAAGGGATATGCTCTCAGAAATGGATAACTTGCTCAACTCTGTGTGAAGTACTTGGCGCTTACATAGCATTTTCATCATCACACGTCATCTTCATGAATTAATCCTCGTAACGCCCATTGCAAGGAAGATATATGATAGTTTCCCATCCCCAGTTTGGGGATAATGAGGCAGAGATGAGGTTTTACCCCCCAAAACTACTAACTTACTTTTTTCTTTCAGGTGCACAATGGCTTTAACTTTTCTGATCTTCAAATGCTTAAATCTTCTTTTGTTTTTTTCCTTTTCCCCAGGAACTGGCGAACTCTGTCTACTTGGTTATGGAGGTGAGTAAGGCCTGGTCCACACTAACCCCCCACTTCGAACTAAGATACGCAACTTCAGCTACGTTAATAGCGTAGCTGAAGTCGAAGTACCTTAGTTCGAACTTACCGCGGGTCCACACGCGGCAGGCAGGCTCCCCCGTCGACTCCGCGTACTCCTCTCGCGGAGCAGGAGTACCGGCGTCGACGGCGAGTACTTCCGGGATCGATTTATCGCGTCTAGACAAGACGCAATAAATCGATCCCAGAAGATCGATTGCTTACCGCCGGACCCGGAGGTAAGTATAGACGAACCCTTATTCTGATACAGTGACAAAGCGGATAGACCTTTTATTTGGATAGGGCTTCCCTGTTTCATGGTCTAGTTGGAGCTCCTCTTGCTATCGAATCTGCAGGTGCACGTCCGTGAGGCTGAAGGGGGTGTGTGAAGCGCACTAAGTGTGACGGGTTGGATCACAGAAACCCCCTTGGGGCTGCCAACTGATGTGCCAAGACTACTACTGCCCCTGCTTTCCCTGCCAGCTTGGGATGCAGCACCCTGTCTTGTTGAGCCAGACACACCAGTCTGCTCCAACACAGACCCAGGGTCTGAACCACGTGCCCCAAGGCTGCAGACTTAACTGAAAGCAGCTTAAGAAGTGTACCTATCTTTAACACTCAGATGCCCAACTCCCAATGGGGTCCAAACCCCAAATAAATCCGTTTTACCTTGTATAAACTCATAAATTGTTCGCTCTCTATAATACTGAAGAGAGGTATGCACAGCTGTTTGCCCCCCTCCCCCAGGTATTAATACATACTCTGGGTTAATTAATAAGTAAAAAGTGATTTAATTAAATACAGAAAGTAGAATTTAAGTGGTTCCAAGTAATAGCAGACAGAACAAAGTGAACTACCAAGCAAAATAAAATAGAATGCGCAAGTCTGTCTAATACAGTAAGAAAACTGAATACAGATCAAAACCTCACCTCAGAGGAATTCCAGTAAGCTTCTTTTTACAGACAAGTCTCCTTCTAGTCTGGGTCCAGCAATCACTCACACACCCCCAGTAGTTACTGTCCTTTGTTCCAGTTTCTTTCAGGTATCTTTGGGGGGGTGGAGAGGCTATCTCTTTAGCCAGCTGAAGACAAAATGGAGGGGTCTCCCAGGGGTCTAAATAGACTTTCTCTTGGGGGTGGAGACCCCCTCCTCTCTCCTATTCAAAGTCCAGCTCCAAGATGGAGTTTTGGAGTCACGTAGACAAGTCACATGTCCATGCATGACTCAATTTTTACAGGCATCAGCCATTGTTTACATGCTACCCTGAACGTCCTTAGGTAGACTTCTTATGTGGATTGGAGCCTTCCAAGATTCATTGTCCTTTAAGTGTTTCTTGATTGGGCACTAATTTGCACATTCCTTTCTCGAGAAGCTGACCAAATGCTTTACTAAGGCTACTTAGAAATCAAGCAAGTACACAGCCAATATTCATAACTTCGAATACAACAATGACACATGCGTACAAATAGGATGAATAGATTCAGTAGATCATAACCTTTGCAGAGATATGTTACATGGCATATGTAGCATAAAACATATTCCAGTTATGTCATATATATACATTCATAAGCATATTTCCATGAAGCCTTATGAGGTGCACCGTCAAACTAAGTTCAAGCACAACAGAGCTCAAACACTAGGCTGTTTTTAATCTCCTTATTGCTGGAATGCCTGTTTAGCGCAGGCTTGACCTGGAAGACTTTTTATCTTGAAGGGGAATATATGTTACCACCTACTATTCACTAATGGGCAATTTCATGGAAAGAACAACTTCTCTACACGTTATAGTTGTAGAGCTGCCAAACCTTATATATACTCTTATGTTCTCTTCAAACTGAGATCTCATTGGATGTTTTCTTACTAGCGGGGGAGCATAATTGAGTGAGCTTTGAATACTTATTTGTAGTCACTCCCAGGTTCCTTTCCTGATCCCATGATATAAACATCATTATGGAGGGCTGGTCTACACTGTGGGTGGGGGGGGGATCGATCTAAGGTACGCAACTTCAGCTACGAGAATAACGTAGCTGAAGTTGACGTATCTTAGATCGATTTACTTTGGGTCCTCACGGCGCGGGATCGACGGCCGCGGCTCCCCCGTTGACTCTGCTTCCGCCTCTCGCTCTGGTGGAGTTCCGGAGTCGACGGGAAGCGCTTTCGGGGATCGATTTATCGTGTCTAAACAAGACGCGATAAATCGATCCCTGATAGATTGATTATTACCCGCCGATCCGGCGGGTAGTGAAGACGTACCCGGAGTTCCCATATTACTTAATTTGCTTCCTCTGTTCGTTAAATCTTTGCCACCCTGCCCAATGCTAACTTAAACTTTTGCTGTTCTCTTCTATTTCCAGTACTGCAATGGTGGTGACCTGGCTGATTACCTGCACAGTAAGTAAACCAAAGGGGAGGACATCCTTTATGTTTCAAAGGAGACATTTTGAATTTTTATTTGTTAGAGTTGTTGGAATTTGTGAAAGATAAGAACATAAGAATGACCATACCGGGTCACACCAATGGTCCATCTAGTCCAGTACCTGTCTTCCAACAGTGGCCAACACCAGACATTTCAGAGGAAGGAACAGAACAGGGCAATCATCAAGTGATCCATCCCCTGTCATCCAGTCCCAGCATCTGGAACCCAGAGTGTGGTTTTGCATCCCTGACCATCTTGGCTAATAGCTATTGATGGACCTATCCTCCATGAAGTTATCTAATTCTTTTTTGAATCCAGTTATAGTTTTGGCCTTCACAACATCCCCTGGCAATGAGTTCCACAGGTTGACCATGCATTGTGTGAAGAAGTACTTCCTTATGTTTGTTTTAAACCTGCTGCAAATTAATTTCATTAGGTGACCCCTGGTTCTTGTGTTATGTGAAGAGTGTGGATTTGATCCTTTCCCCATGAAACAAATATAGCATCATTGCTCTTCTTTTCCCTTTGCCAAGTGCTTCTTCATTGGTGAAGGTACATGTGCTTTGCAAATAGTAAGTCCATGGAAGCCAACTAGGATTGCTTGCGTGCTCTGCAATTTAGGTCAATAATGACTATTGGGAATGGGCTGCTGTCCGCAGTTACCCTGTTTAATCTATAAGGTCATTGTAATTAGACTGTTTATTTGAATTCCACCAATGGCTACAAGCTGCTTTAGGCGCAACTGGCATCTTGCTCATCAGCTGGAAAAAAAAATTGCAAACTTGTTTATACTGATGCCTTGCCTTTGCATAGTGTTTCATCTTCAAGGATCCCAAAGAAAGTTGGGTGTTCCTTTTTTAAACAAACATAGGCAAAATGCAGCCACCTCTGGGATGTAACACCCCATCTATTTAACAGCATATGGAACTACTACCCAACAGTACAGGGTCGGAAGTTAAGAACAGTGTGCATCCAATTGAAATGCCAGGGGAAATTTCGAGCCTGCACAGTGTAGAGTGATAAGTACAAACATTTAGAAACTGTTGTACAGCACAATAGTCAGATGTTTTTGACCTGTACGTGTTAATTAGCTTCAGGTTAGTGGTAGCGGCTGTATGTCCTCTTCTTTCCTTAGTTTAAGCTGAAAGTAACTTGTGATGCAGGGACTAAGACACTGATCCTACAAGCTGCTCTGCCAGTCCAGAGACCCACTGAGCAGCTTGCAGGATCGTGGCCTAAATGAACAACCCCTAGAACTCAAGGCTCCTATTGAAAGACAGACTGGAATGGGGTCTGAATGGAGAGAAGAGAGCCTGTTTCCTGGATGTTTAACTAGTAGCTTTGCTGGAGCTATGCTGGACTTAAAACTTATTGTCGTTTTTTAAGTATTTTGTTTTTGTCTTGCAGGCTGACTGAAAGATTAAAGCTGTCTCTTAGTATTTATTAATCTCTCTGTCTGTGTGGCTTTTGGGTCATGTTTAAACAAACCGTGCCAATCCAGGGTGGCTTCTGCATTTGTTGTTAACATTATGAGACGGTATTAAAATAATAGTAATAATAATCTTACTGGAGGCTTTTTATTTAAATGAGATGATGACTGGACACTGTGGAACTTGAAGGATTAAAAGCTAAATTCACATTTGCCTTGGAGCTAACTTCAGAGTCTCATGAATGATGAATTCAGGACTCCTGCTAATGTGCTCCAGCCCATTCATATGGGATAGCAAATGACATTTAAGGGACAGTTTCATGAGTGCCAAATTAATGTGTTTGTACTCTGGAGTTTTTTGCTGAATATAATTGGAACTTTTAATAATGGAGCACTTTAAAAATAGCCAAACCTTAGTTGATTTACTATGGCATTAAAATGGTTGAACTAGACTAACTACGAGCTGTGATCGGTAGCAATGAAATGGGGGTGCAGTTGGGGAGACAAGAGGTGAGGAGTGTCCTAAAAATTTAGGAGTCCATGGTTTCAAGCAGGGTCCTGAGCTATGTGCACAAGGCTTTGCTTGTATGCACAATTGCAAAGTGTTGTACACACAGATGGCTGCTTCTGCCCGTTTTGAAAATTTGACTTGTAGGGTGGGATTTTTTTGCAGCAACCTGGATGAGTTAGGAGCACAAGTCCCACTGAAAGCCAATGGGATTTGCGCTTCTACATCAGTAGGCAAATTGCACCCATGGTAGCTAACTTTTTTCAGTGTAGCTGACCTGAGCTCTAGAGCAATGGTTCTCAACCTCTGTGGACCCAGTTGTAAATCTTGATGGCCTGTTGTGACTTAGTAAATAGCTTTAGCACAAAAAACATCTGGCTTACTAAATATTTCTTACCCCTGATGCATAATATACACCATCCTGGCAGCTCCTGCGGTTCCACAGGGCTGGCTGGGCTCGGCTCAGCTCCCTGCACCAGGCATTGCAACCTGGTGTATGGGGTTGCAGCGCCACTCACTCAGATTTGGCCCAGCCATGCCCCTTCCCTTTTCCCCCCCCGGGTCTTCCACACAACCCTTTGACACGTTCTAGTGACCCAATTTTGGGTCACGACCCATGGGCTGAGAAACCCTGCTCTAGAGGGTAAACCACTGAGCTATGCGTCCGTGACTCAGAACCGCGCACGTGTATACAGAGACACCCCGACCCCCCCATTTGAACGTTAAGCTTCCAGCAGCGGTTTATAGAACATGCACCTACTTTTATCGCCACTCGGACGTGCACACCATGGCAGCACAAAAGTGGAGCACTCTATGCAATTAGGTTAGGCTGCTAATTAAACTCATTTGCTTGCTATCATGACTTGCTTTCTTTGCATCCAAAACTGACTATAATAAGGAGATTGGTAGTCACTTCTAGAAGGTGACGTTTAATTTTAGTTGCCCTTCAACCTCTTTGTTTTGGGAGCTTTAATGTCCAATGGGCTACTGGTTGCTGCTTTGATCCCTGGGTTACTCAAAGGTGGTTACGTTAGGCTTTTTCCTTCCCTAAAATTACTTTACTTTTGGTAGCTGTGAGGAGCAGCTACCAGGTACGAATAAATTGAAGGACATGTGTAGTCTTGCTTCTGACTCTTCAAATCTAGGCGACAATTATGAATAACAGTGGCTAATAAAACCTAAGTGAGCTGTGTGCACCAAAGGGAAAACCTCCTCACATGAACGCCATATGTTGAAAAAACTCCACTGATCCTTATCAAAACCTATTTTTAGAGAAATTTTTACCAGCAGATCCCGTCTCCAAATCACATAGGAGACGTCTTTTAGGGATGTATTCAAGCAATGCAGTGCTCGTACCTCAGTACCAGCAAACAGAAGTTTCAGATTAGTAGTTTTGCTCTTAAGAGTATTCCGGCTGCTTTAGCTTTTTTAAAACCTCTCTACCTCCTACCACCGTCTCCCAAGCTTCTCTGCTTGGTTTGGCATCCAGCCTTCAATGAACTTCCAGAATGAGTTTGCTAACAAGGAAATGAGGCATGGAATGTTCATATCTGTTGCCTCAGCAACGTCTGACCGGGCCCCTGTCCTATATCATGCTGGTTTGCCTGTTCCCTGCGAGGCTGTTTGATTTGGTGTTCTCTTATTGACCGGGTACAGTCACCTGTCATTTGTGTGCAGGCCCTTCACTGCCCTTCTTGATGTAGAATTTCTTCTTTTAAAGCTCGTCCCCCTGTTAAACATTTCTGAAAGTTCATGTTTCTTCCAGGGCGTTTCACTGAAGTGCAAAAACCCAAACAAACTTCTGCTCTATAGCCTGAATTTCCTGTTGTACGGAGCTGTTGTTTGACTGCTCTTTAATTGTGGCATCTCTTTTTCCCATCCATTCATGGAGTATTTCGGCAGGTAATTCCTGTTAATGCTAACGTGAGCTACACATGCAAATCCCCTTATCACTGGGAGAATAGGCTCTTAAACCTACTGATCCATTCTGCCCTCTAATTAAAAATGTTAGGCGATATTTTAATTCTCCATTGCATCCAAAGCAACTCTAATTCTCTACCATAAAGCAAAAGACGTATGTGTGTTCTTCAGTGTGAAATGTGTTGGTTTTGGTTTCCCCCTCATCTTCAGTCCTATCCCTTGGATATGTGGCCTGCTACGACTGCACTGCTTCCAGTGAACAGGAATTTGATTTCACTGTACGATGTGTCTTTCCTTTTGACAGCTCTGTGGACTTTGTCTTCAGTTGTAGCTCATCAGGTGCCATGTATCGAAGTGAGAGAGTACAGTACAGCTTTACATTGCGTGGTAGGTTAGCAGAGCAGTGGAAAGTGTCACACAAGTGATTGGTCTCAACTCAGGAGTAACTGGATGAAATTTTATGGCCTTTGTTTTGCAGAATGTCAGACTAGGTGATCTAATGGTCTCTTTTGGTCTCCAGCTCTGGGCATCTATTGGTAGAGAGGCAGGTAGTTGGAGGAGCCATCTTTGTGAAGAGAATTTCTCACCAGAGCAACGTGTATTTTTTTTTTTTTTAGATAGACCATGTTGTGTGAGAGCATGCGGGTTGAAAGGGGCGTGTAATAACTACTATAGGTTGAATTCTAACGAGTTAGGAAAGCTGCAAGAAGGACGCCCCTGAGTTCTTGGGCACCCCTTTGCAAAAGGGGGTGAGGCATTTCTCACCCGGGATTGAGAGCGGGGCCCCCACTGTCGGCCTTCCGTGGCTCCCACTGACAAAATTGCGGTGGAAGAGCATTGACTTTAATGGCCTTTGGATCAGGCCTGTATTGAGGACAGACCCAGCTGATACTCGTGGGTAAGATGAGATGTTACTCTTCCCTCCCCTCCCCCAATCCCAAATATCCTGTCCATAAAGTTGTCATGTCTAATTCAGTATGTCTGTGCTAGGGTCATCTGATACAGGCCTCTTGTGTTTGCTCTAGCTCACCTTGCAGCCTCACGGCAGGTAAAGCACTCCTTCCCCGTCCACAGAGTGCTGACCAGGGTGCTTCTAGGTGCTTTCAGCTTTTTCCAGCACTCTGTGAGCTTGGAGCCATGCGGGCCTCTGACTGACCTGCTGTAAATATTTGCTCTGTTCTACTGACCTGTCTAGCAGTCCCTGAGGCATTCAGCTGAGTGCCTTATTGCTTGTCGAGCCCACAAAAATAAACGCATGGATATGGTTGCTACTTAGGTATGGCAAAGCAAGGCTTGTGAAACAGTAGCATGGCCTTGCAGAGAACGCAGGCTAACGACAGGCTCAGGTTGGGGGGTGCCCAATCCCCATTGCATGTTTTAATACTTTGCCAGCTATGCTATGGTTAGGGCCCTACCAAATTCAGGGCCATGAAAAACACGTCACGGACCATGAAATCTGGCCTTTTGTGTGCTTTTACCCTACACTATACAGATTTCACAGAGGAGACCAAAGTTTCTCAAATTGGGGGTCGTGACCCAAAAGGGAGTTGCAGGGGGGGGGGTTACAAGGGTATTTTAGGGGGGGTCGCAGTATTGCCACCCTTACTTCTCTGCTGACTTCAGAGCTGGGCAGCCGGAGAGCGGCGGCTGTTGTCCAGGTGCCCAGTTCTGAAGACAGCACTCCACCAGCAGCAGCGCAGAAATAAGGGAGGCAATACATACCATGCCACCCTTACTTCTGCGCTGCTGCCTTCGGAGCTGGGAGGCCGGAGAGTGGCAGCTGCTGACTGAGTGCCCAGCTCTGCAGGCAGCAGCACAGATGTAAGGGGGGCAATACCGTACCATGCCATCCTTACTTCTACACTGCTGCTGGCAGTGGCTCTGCCTTCAGAGCTGGACTCCCGGCCAGCAGCTGCTGCTCTCCAGCTGCCCAGCTCTGAAGGCAGCGCCGCCACCAGCAGCAGCGCAGAAGTAAGGGTAGCAGTACCGCAACCCCACCTACAATAACCTTGTGCCTACCCCACAACTCCTTTTTGGTCAGGACCCCTACAATTACAACACCATGAAATTTCAGATTAAAATAGCGGAAATCATGAGATTTATTATTTTAAAAATCCTGTGACTGTGAAATTGACCAAAATGGACCGTGAATTTGGTAGGGCCCTAGCTATGGTGAAGATGAGCTAATGCTCCCTCTTTTTATAGGGACACTGGCACAAGTTCCTTGCTCAGGATGAGGATTTAACAGCAGAGAAATGTTAAATTGGATCATGCTCTACTTTGCTTGAATGGCCCATGCACTGGACATGTCTGCTGTGCTGTATCTTCTCCCTCCCTCTGCTTATGGGATACTGCCCTGGAGATCAGCCACTGGCTAACCTCAGCACATGACTGCCCTTCAGAAACCTTTCTGGTGGAATAGGGACAGTCCCAGTTTCCCTGATCTGTTAGCCCAGTAGGGCAAGAAAATCTTGCTAGACAGCTAGCGTGGGGACTAAACCAACTAGCCAGAGGGTAAATAGGGAAGTTACAACTGGGAAAACTACCAACGAAGGGGTATCAAGCATAGCTGCTGGGAGGTGGGAAGTTGCCCGGACTTAGGCCGTGTATTGTTTCTGCCTCTGGCTAGTGGGGTTCTGGAGACCCTTGCTGTAAGGGAAAAGGAGCTCTCTCTTCTCTCCTTCCAGCGACTCCTAAGAGAAGAGTGGAGCCAGCAGTGCAGCAAAAAGGGCCTTTGCCACTCTACCCCTCCAGAGCCTGCTGGCTGCTGCGTGGCGGGATGGGGGTGAGAGGTAAACGAGAGCTAGGAAAACTCTGTTTTTCTTTTCTCTCATGTTTTTTTGGGGTTTTTTTGCAGTGAGGAAAGCATTTTTTTTCCTTCCCAGCACTCCCCATATTGCAACACGTTCCCAACTGAGAGCGGCCGCGTGAAACTGACGTGACCCTTTTGTTTCGTTGCTGCCCACAGGGTTCTGAGTAGCAGCATCTGTGCAACGGACCTCAGTCTTGTATCAGTTTTATTCTGCTGCTGCTTCGTAGCTTTGCAGAGCGGCAGCAGATGCACTGGAGCAGCCTATCTGCCAGTTCAAGGCAACGGCCATGATTGGTTTACATACTTCCCATGTTTGGGAGGTTATATCATCACAAGCTTAAGAACTTGGCACTTAACTTTTGTTTAAGTGAAAGCTTTTAGTGATGATGGTCCCTGTTCCAAAAGTTCTGTAGTAGATTATTGGGGTCAGTGTTGCCTGTTCAGAAGACCTGATGCTGTGGTTGTAGACATGTTAATCATGACTTCTAATCAGCTAAGGTGTTGGGAGGAAGGGTGGTCCAGTGATTAGGACACTAACCTGGCCCTTGGGAGACCTGGGTTGAACTCTCAGCTCCACCACAGACGTTCTGTGTGATCCTGGGCAAGTCACCTAGTTTCTTTGGGTCTCTGTTCCCTCATCTGCTAAACTGAGGTAATAGCACAGGATGTTGTGTTCATTAAAGATTGTGAGGTGATCAGATACTGTGGTGATGGGAGCCATATCAAAGTACCATGGATGGATGGATAGATACCATGAGGAACAGTCTATTCAAGAGAACTGGCATGGAGGAGAATGTAGCCAGTGTTGCTGGACATACTAGACCTGTCTTTTCGCTGGTATAAATCAACATGGCTCCATTGAAATAAACGGAGTATTACCCTAATGTACACCAGGTGCGGATCTCCCCCTTCATGCTCCTGAGAGTATGTGATGTTAAAGATGAGACCATGCTTTTCATGTAAGATGCTGTCAGGATTAGTTGGACTAAAATTTCAAGATGCCTTTGTAACAATTGGTATATTCCATTCACCAAGACTCCACGTCAAGAGCAGGTGTCTTGTAAATTCCAATAGAGTGCTGGCTTATGAGAACAGAACCCAGTGGGGGAAGAGAAGCTCTGCATATCTGTACGTTGGCGTTACATGTATGAAGCAATGAGGAGCTGGTTGACTGAGTGACATTTTAGGTATGCTAGCTGTGAGTCTCCCTGTGAAGATTTGGGAGTTGGGATGGGAGTTTGTTTTCTATTCTAAATGCAGTTCAGTCAGCCCACATTTCATGCTGTTTTAAAGTAAAATATTTAATTTCCTGTGTTGGGCTAAAACTGCTTGTGCCCTGCTCTGTGTTTTCTTAAGGATTCCTCCAGTTTAGCTGAGAAGGTAGAATAGTGTTTTGATGCTCTTGCCAATATGGTTTAAGGCCTTACCAGAGAACAGCTGGAGCAACATGAAAATGGAGCCCCCAATAATTACTGGGGCATTTATGAGAGAGATGATTGTATTCAAGTGAAATGTATTTCTTTGAACCTTATTTGTTCTTGAATGTTAGCATCCACCCAGGAAGGCGTCACACAGTATTGCTATTGAGATTTGTTCTGTGTTCAGTGGGCCAGATCCCGCCTTTGGTAGGTGTGTCTTACAGATGTGCTTGTAAAGGTGTGGGGAAAGATGATTCATAAAATAGCTGGGGTTAATTTTGGATCAACCTCATTAGATATGGGATTCCGTTTAGCTTCTTGATCCTTTCAGTATTTCTTTGTTTTAAAATCAAAAGGTCCCAGAAAGCCTGCCTCCCAGGAGAATGCAGTTAGCTGCATCACATTTAAAGAACTTGATTAATTTAAAAAAAAAACTTTTGTTGATGAGAGCTATTTATATTCAGTCTCCTCCCTGTTGATACATACTGTTACAGGGCCAGATCCTCCGCTGGTGTAAATTGTTGCATCTTCACCATAGTCAATGGAGCTGCCACTGAAGTCAGTGATGTTATGCTGATTTATAGTAGCTGAGGATCTGGCGCACGGTTCTTTGCATCATTTCAGATATGGAGGAGAATGCAGTTTAGTCACCAATACTTTAAGGGATGCTCTTCAAGAACCAATTTAAAAACAAGCCCCATGTAGTTACTTTCTCACTGAGTAGCTTGAGGGAGCGTTGGACGTGCTCGATCCAGAGTTATCCTTGTTCATCTCTGTGGAGAAGCTGCCTTCTGCTTTGCTTAGTGATGGCTGGTGTTACAATCGTTCTGTCTGTTTCTCCTTCCAGCTATGCGGACGCTTAGCGAGGATACCATCAGGCTCTTTCTCCAGCAGATAGCAGGTGCCATGAAAATGCTACACAGCAAAGGTATCATCCACCGGGATTTGAAACCACAGAATATCCTCCTTTCTTATGCTGGAGGCAAGAAGTCAAATCCTAACAACATTCGTATAAAGATTGGTAAGAACCTTTCCTTATATCCTGCTTTCGGAAACACTTGCATGGGAACGACCAACATGGCTTTGGAAATGGCTAACTAGCCAATCCAGACTGCTGCAACTGGATAAGAAACAAATGAACTGATCATGGGGGAATTAGGATTAGTTTTTCACTATTGCAGTGGAATGTCTTGAAAGCTGTCCAGATCAGATCCTCAGCTGGTGTGCATCAGTGTAGAGCTGTTGACGTCAGTGGAGTTGTGCTAGCTCACACCAACTGAATGTCTGTCGTGTCCGTCCCCGTCCCGTCCCCCCCCATATCCATTTGTTTTGTTTCTTACCCTTGTTCCAAAAGAAGCGGATGCTGATCAGCACTGTGCTCCGCTGGATAACCATTGTGGTTAAGTCTTAGGGTACGTCTACACTACCCGCCGGATCGGCGGGTAGCGATCGATCTATCGGGGATTGATTTATCGCGTGTAGTGTAGACGCGATAAATTGATCCCCGCTCGCTCTCCCGTCGACTGCTGAACTCCAGCTCGGCGAGAGGCAGAAGCAAAGTCGACAGGGGGGCGGCGGCCGTCGATCCCACACCGCGAGGACGCGAAGTAAGTGATTCTAAGTCGATCTAAGATGCGTTGACTTCAGCTACGCTATTCTTGCAGCTGAAGTTGCATATCTTAGATCGATTTCCCCCTCCGCCCTCCAGTGTAGATCAGGCCTTAAATTCTAGTGCATCAGCTGCCTCCACCCAAGCTCCCCAGGATGTTTAAATGAAATCATGGGTAGTCATGTGGATTATATATAGTTTGACTTCCTGGCCTAAGGATGGGTATTCAGATATGGAGGCTTTCATCTCTCAGGCTCTGTCTAGATTAGGAGAATAGCTAGCTCATTTTTAAACATGACCTAACCTGTTTTAACTAGCAAGTCTTTTGTTTTTATACATGACCTATTTTGCTACTCTAGTGATGACCTGGATCGTTAGTTCCAATCCATCCCTGGTAGTTAGTGAGTGACAGAGTTCTTATGCTCTGGCTGTTCTGTGACATATGCAAAATGAATTGGGTGGACTCAGTCCAGTTACAAGTTGAGAGGTGTCTTTCTCAGAAAAAACAGTCATTCAGTTTCCTCCCTGGGCAACAGTTGTCTAGGCAGTGAGCTTGATTTGTCCTGGCCTTTTAAAACAGAGGTGGGGCATGCTGGCAGAGTGGGGTGGGAGAGGTAGGGAATTTTGGTGTCCCAAGACTGCGATCCCTACATACTTCGTGAACGCTGAGCTCTGATTTAAAAAACAGCACATGTGATGGCTGCCATCTTGGCTGACACCAGGAATTGAATCAGAAACCTCCAGAGCTAAAAATGTCAGTTTACAGCTTGAGCTAAAGAACCAGGTTGGATGTGATGGACCCACATCCTCTGTGGATCAAGCACAGAGGGGGACATGTAACATACGCTGATTGACGGGTTATACGAACACACGCCAGAAACCCAGTTATTGAACCCAAGGTCTCTCTTAAAGGAGAGCTGTGTAGTCACATCTTGATTCATGGACATTTGTTGGACTATACTGCAAGTTGACCAAGTTGACTCTGACACCAATTAAATTACACCATGCTCTGTTTCAACTCTGTCTTGTGGAGAAAGCGTGAGTGGCTTTTGGCTGACAAATGAAGTCTGATGGAGAATGAGGTCTGCTGGAGGTCTGTGTGAAACTTTGCAGCCGCTCAGCTGTAGCTGAAGCGTTCTCCAGAATTCAAGCATGGATGGAAAGTAGACGTGTCTAATGACCCACAGGCACATAAAAAGGGAGGGCCATCTAAACAGCAGTCCTAGCTAGTGTGTGCTGCATTAGTCTTAGTTCGTGGTAACCTTCACGCACACTGCTGTTTAACCACCCCTTTTCCTTAAGAAGGACAGTGTGTGGTCCAGGAATGGGACTAGTCAGACATAATATCATTCTAATGACAGATGGCGATATAAACAGCCATGTCAAATATTGCTTGAAATATCTGGTAACCTTAAGGGAACCTCTAAGCATCATATGATCAGATGCTGAGTAACCTGCAGCTGTCAATCCTTTTAGCGTTGATAGACCCTGGCTTTTCTAGGGTGAGCTAATGGCTCAGCTTTTTGTTTTATATATACATGCTCAGTGGAAAGCCAGTGCTCTAGCAATGTCTTGGTATCACAAATGATACATAAATAGTGTCATGCAGCTTCAAATGAGCATGTTCCAAAGATACAGATGGTGCTGGGTGTTTGTTACATTGTGGTGCAACCCTGCCTCCTGCCCTATGTCATGGAGTGTAACTACCACTTCCCCAAATCTGAAGTAGCAGCAAGAAATGAGGGAAAAGCTATCGAGCTATGCTGGGCCTTCACTGCATTCATAAATCTCAGACTAGATTAGGGTGACCAGATGTCCCGATTTTTGGGTCTTTTTCTTATATAGGCTCCTATTACCCCCCACCCGATTTTTCACACTTGCTGTCTGGTCACCCTAGACTAGATGCTCAGCTAATGTAAAGAGGCATAGCTCCATTGCAGTCAATAGAGGCTTCCCAGTTTCCACCGGCTGAGAATCTGGCCACTGGATTCCACCTGGAAAGAACAAACACTGAACAATAGACACAGGAAAAATAGTGACTGCAGGCACCTTTACGTGAATTGGGATTCATTCCTTTTCATATAGAATGCTTTTTATAGCTGCATTTTCTCAACCCTTTCTGTTGTATGGAACATGTAATAATAGTGAGAGAAACTTGGGTTAGCTCGGGGATAGAACACAAGTTCTGTATTCAAAATGGGGGACGTCCCTTGTATCGAGGGGCCACAGAGAAACAGGAGGGCCCACGCTGGGGATTGAGGCAACCGAAGAAAGGTTGGGCTTCTCTAGAACTAGTGAACGAACTTCTTTTCTTTGTATTTGTAGCTGATTTTGGATTTGCCCGATACCTGCAAAGCAACATGATGGCAGCAACGCTGTGCGGCTCCCCTATGTACATGGTAAGTGCACTCTGCTTATGTATTGTATAGGCTGGTCTTCCTGACATGTGGAATCTGCAATGGTTATTTAGTTTATACCATTCAAAGCTCTGTGCAACCATTAAGCCTAATTCTTCCTTTCCTCCTAGACCTCCTCCCAAGACCTGAATTTTGTGTTCTTAAAGCTGTTGTTGTAAGTGAAACCCTAGTGGGGTTTCTGATTCTCTGAGTGGCAAGATGGCAAACATCTATGCTGCTGTGCTGACATCTGCCTTTCAGGCAACCGTTGGTAAATAATAATAGACTATTGATTGACCCCACTCAGAAATTGCCTCTTCCAGATAGGAAGCAGGGCCCTTCAGCTAAGGCATTGGGACCTAAAATCCAGTGTTATCCCTTGACTGCAGGCTGAGTAGCAAAGATGCAAACTAGGAATAGGAATGACGTTGCAGCCATAAAGCCTTTTCCGAGGTGCTGCCTTGATAAAGGGCCTCTTGGACAAAGTGTCCTCTCTTCCATTGCTCTCTGTTCCCAGTGTTGAGAGACAGTGGCCCTCTGTTTGTAATTCAGCCAGCCCGTGGTGTACCTGCTCTATATCTTGATTGGGCTATATGGATACATTTTTTTCTGGTGTGATATGTGAACATAGAATCATAGAAATGCAGGGCTGGAAGGGTCCTTGAGAGTCATCAAGTTCAGCCCTCGGTACTGTGGCAGGACCAAGTAACCCTAGACCATCCCTGACAGGTGTTCATCCAACCTGCTTTTAAAAACCTCTGATGATGGGGATTCCCCAACCTTGGTAGCCTATTCCAGTGGTTAGCTACTCTTACAGTTAGAAAGCTTTTCCTCATGTCTAACCTAAATCTCCCTTGCTGCAGATTAAGCCCTTTATTTCTTGTCCTACCTTCAGTGGACTTTGAGAACAATTGATCACAGTCCTCTTTATAACAGCCCTTAACGTAGTGGAAGACTCTTAACAAGTCCCCACTCAGTCATCTTTTCTCAAGATTAAACATGCCCAGTTTTTTAACCTTTTCTCAGAGGTCAAGTTTTTTAAACCTTTTATATTTATGTTGCTCTCCTCTGGAGATCTTTCCTAAAGTGTTGTGCCCAGAACTGGACACGGTTTTTCAGCAGTGAATAGAGCAGGACAGTTACCTCCTGCGTCTTACATATGACATTCTTGTTAATACATCCCAGAATTATATTAATCTTTTTCGCAGCTGCATCACATTGTTGACTCGTATTCAATTTGTGATCCTCTATAACCCCCAGATCCTTTTCAGCAGCACTACCATTTAGCCAGTTATTCTCCATTTTGTAGTTGTGCATTTGATTTTTAATTCCTAAGTGAAGTACATTGCACTTGTCTTTATTGAGTTTCATCTTGTTAAATTCAGACCAATTCTCCAGTTTGTCAAGCTCATTTTAAATTCTAATCCTGTCCTCCAAAATGCTTGCAATCATCACAGCAGCTTGATCCCATCTGCAGATTTTATAACCACACTCTCCACTCCATTATCCAAGTCATTAATGAAAATACTGAATAATACCGGACCTGCGATTGATCTCTGTGATCACTAGATATGTCCCCCAAGTTTGATAACTAGTCTTTGAGTACATTTTTCAACCAGTTGTGCACCCACCATATAGTAATTTCATCTAGACCACATTTTCCTAGTTTGCAAATGAGAATGTCATGGGGGACTGTGTATATCACTAGGCCAGTAACCCTGTCAAAGTAGGAATTAGGTTCGCTTGGCATAATTTGTTCTTGACAAATCCATGCTGGTTATTCTATATAACACTATTATCTTCCAGGTGCTTACAAACTGATTGTTTAATCATTTGTTTGAGTATCTTTCCAGGTATCGAAGTTAGGTTGACTGGTCTATAATTCCATGTGTCCTCTTTGTTCCCCCTTTTTAAAGAAAGGTACTATGTTTGCCCTGCCCCAGTCTTCTGGGACCTCACCCATCCTCCATGAGTTCCCAAAGATAATTGCTAATGGTTCTGAGATTGCTTCAGCTAGGTCCTTAAGTACCCTAGGATGAATTTCATCAGGCCCTGCCAACTTGAATATATCAAACTTGTCTAAATATTCTTTAACCTGTTCTTTCCCTTTTGGGGCTTGGATTCCTTCCCCCTTGTTAATATTAATCGTGCTGAGTAACTGATACCATTAACCTTTTTAGAGACGACTGTAGCAAAATAGGCATTAAACACCTCAGGATTCTTTGTCATCGGTTATTAGCTCTGCTTCCCCCCCCAAGTAGAGGACCTACACTTTCCTTTATCTTTCTCTGGCTCCTGATGTATTTGAAGAACCTTTTTTTATTGCTTTTTATGTCCCTTGCTAGGTGTAATTCATTTTGCGCCTTAGTCTATCTGATTTTGTTCCTACATGCTTGTGCTATTTGTTTGTTTCTTCTTAGCAATTTGTCCATGTTTTCACTTTTTTGTAGGATTCCTTTTTTATGTTTCAGGTCATTAAAGATCTCCTGATGGAGCCATATTGCCTCTTACTATTCTTTCTATCTTTCCTTCGTGTCAGGATAGTCTTCAGTTGTGCCTTTAATATTGTCTCCTTGAGAAACTGCCAGCTCTCCTGAACTTCTTTTTCTTTTAGATGTTCTTCCCACAGGATATTTCCTACCAGTTTTCTGGTTTGTCAAAGTTTGCTTTGTCCTTTATTCTGCCGATCTCACTCCTTCCTTTCCTTAGAATCGTGAAATCTATCATTTCATAATCACTTTCACCCAAATTGCCTTCCACCTGCATACTTGTTATCAATTCCTCCCTGTTAGTCAGAATCAAGTCTAAAATGGCTGTTTCTCTGGTTACTTCCTCCACTTTCCAGAACGAAAAGTTGTGGACAATACATTCCAAGAACTTATTGGAAATTTTGTGTTTTGCCGTATTACTTTCCCAACAGATGACTAGGTAGTTAAGTCTCCCATTACTACCAGATCTTGTGTTTTGGATATTTGTTATTCTAGAAATGCCTCATCCGTCTTCTTCTCCTGATTTGGTAGTTCATCGTAGATCAATACCGTGACGGCACCCCTGTTGTCTTTACCAAGAGACTCTCAAATGGTCTGCCTCTCGCCACTTTCTGGGCCTCAGAACAAGTGTATATATTCTTGATGTATAATGAAACACCTCCCTTTTTGTATCCTGCCTGCCCTTTCTGATCAAATATCTCCCTCTATACAAATATTCCAGTCGTGAAACTTATCCCACCAAGTCCTGTGATGCCAGTTAAGTCATAATTGGACTTATGTACTAATACTTCCAGTTCTTCCTGTTTATTCCCTATACATTTGTGTAGAGACATCTCCTCGCTGTCAGTAAGAGTTGTGCCTCATTAGTAGAGGGATAAAGCGGGACTGATGGAAGAATTGTAGCCTACAAATCTTGATTAGAAACCTCTCCTGCATCAGGCTGAGCTTCAGAGCAGGCTACTGAGATAGGTGACACCTGCTTTCAAACAAAGGAGACCTTTCTAATATGTGTTTACAACATTGGCCAGAGGAGGTTGTACGATAGCAGAGAGGCTTGTGACTAGTCAAGAATGTAGGGCTATGTTAGGAAGCTGGCATGATGCCTGCACCTCACTGCTTTCCAAATCACCCTCGCTGTTGTCACAAGCACTAAAATTAAACTCCAAACTAGAGAGATTTCGGGTTATAAATATCTGGGTATCTGCTCTCGTGACCCATCTCTCAAACAGAGAGGTGAATTTTCAGCTTTCCATATGTGACCTGAACAATATACCCCTACAGTCATTAAACCTGCTGCTAAATATATTTCACAGCCTAACCTAATTCTAAAACAATGGCTGTAAATGGAGTCCGCCCGGCTTCTCTTGCGATCCACATCTACTTCGTGCCTTGGTCAAGCCAGTTGCCAGAAGGATATTTGCTTAGACTGAAACCAGACATGCTAAAAAAAAACACCCCACACACAACCCATAGCGATGAAATGTAAAGTGGTAATTGCTTGTTCGTGTGCATGGAGTCAACTGGTATAAAATAACTTCAGTGTATCACTCACACCAGGGTAGCAAAATTAAAAATGACCAAACCAGGCCTTCAATCTGGTCCGTGTGATTGCTCTGCAAGATGGGTGTGTTCGATTAATTGAAAAGTCAATGCTCTCCCATTAATTCAGACTGGGGTTTTCAAAGGTGAGATGGAGAATTAGACCTGGTCTGCACTCCAAAGGTAGGTTGGCTTAACTAAGTTGCTCAGGGCTGTGCGATGTAGTGAAGTCAACCTAAGCCCCGGTGGTGACACCGCTAGGTCGAGGGAAGAATTCTTCTGCTGACCTAGTTACTGCCTCTGGGAGAGGTGGATTTATTACAGGGATAAAAAAAACCCTTTCGTCACTGTAGTGTCTATGGTGCAGCTGGGCCGCTGCTGTGTTTTTTATCATAGACGTTGCCTGAGATGGCCAACTCTCATTGAATTTCAATGTGGTTTAAGTGCCTACTTTCCTTAAGCTCCTTTTAAAACCCCCAGCCTGAGCCTTCGTCCTGGCACAGGACTCGGCTGCATTACACAGTGGCCTTTAGCTCCACTGTGTTTAAAACTGCATCTGTCGGTGCAAACCAAAGCGAGCCTGACTTCCTCTCGCTTTATTGTTGAAGCCAGTTGTTTGTTGACATGCTGTATATAAGGGTGATGTAACCTCTTTCCTCTTGAGAAACTTTCCTGAACTGTCTATTTTTAGTGACGCTTTTTCTTTTACGTTCTCTTTAAAGTAGATCAGATATCTGGCTCACTTTTAAAGTGAGAGGGACTATTTTTTTTGTAAGTACTCTGGGAATTCCTTTTGGGTTTAAAAAGTTCCATGTTCTTGATTTAAAGGTGATTTTTTGGGGGAGGTGGGTGGGTGTGTTAAGTTCTGAGTAAAATGTGTTCTGATTTCTGGGAGGCATTCAGGGGTTTACTCTGCTGCTGTTGTGGGTCCCTGTGTGTGTATGGTGAGCGACAGATAGCAGGGGTGGCCTCTGCATTCCCTATCCGCGTGTCCTCATGCATGCACATAGCCAGCCCTACTTTCTTGCCTTGCCACAGTAGGAGGAATGCTATGTCAGTGTGAGAGTGCAGCAAAGGGGGGCTGTGTGTCTGACCCCTCACGAAATCTGGGTCCTCACCCAGAATGGTTCTGAGCATCCACATCTGCCATTGACAACCGTTTCCTTGACTCTGTTTGGTGCTGAGGCAGGGTTAACCAGCTCCTGTCCGTGCATTGTTCAGAGTGGGGTGTTTTTGTTTTGTCCCCTCTCCTCCCAATGCCACCCTCAGCCCAAATGGAACAAATCTTTTCTTGGCCTTTGCTTGTGGCACAGCTAGGAAACTGATCCCCTTTCAGTCCTGTCTCCTGTGAGCGTTAGAGGAAGTCTCTTTTATAAATATAGGTTTTAAGCTAGCCTGTCCTTCTCCCACCTTCACCTCCACACAGATCCAGAGGCACATTGCATTCTGAGCTATTGATCATTCTGAATCTATGCTATCTTTAGCTTCTGGAGCAAACCTGCAGTGAGGAGTGGGGTGCATTTTGTGGAAGGTTCCAGACCACAGAGATTGTGGGGAAGCAAGGTGGGGACTGACCTCTTTTTGGATAAACACATGGGCCTACTTTTGAACTCAAGTCCCATCCACTGACATGACTACTGCCACATGTCACAGCTGCCTGCTTGGATTAGCCTCTTAAGAAATCCATGGAGCGGGAAGGGCTGAGTTACCTGTACCAACTGGATCCTTTGTTTGTCGTGGCTGTAACTGGTAACGTTGGGACTTGAACTGGAGTGTGTGTGCGTGTGCAGTTGCTTTGTTTTAGAAGAGATGCCTGTGCTGCTCCAAAGGGACTCCTTTGTTTGCAAGTTGATTCAATAGAGATTGTAATGCCTGAGAAGGGGATGCACTGTTTTTTGCTTACAATGCCTCAGGCAGAAGTAAAGCGGGCAGTGCCTAAAGTAAAACCATGCCTCAAGTAACCAGATTAGCGTTATGAAACCGCCTCCTTGCTAATATGAACGCAGCACTTTAAAGCAGGGGAAAAAATCTTTAATCCCTTTTCTTTGGTGGAATCTTGGCCTGGTGCTTTTTTTTAAAAATTAGGGGCTTCTGTTTCTCTGGTAGCTGCCAAGAAAAGAGCCGAGCCTTTTTAAACAAAACTCTGTGTTCTCTCTCCACGCAGGCCCCAGAAGTCATTATGTCCCAACACTATGACGCTAAAGCTGACCTTTGGAGCATAGGAACCATCATTTACCAGTGTCTGACAGGAAAGGCTCCCTTCCAGGTGAGTGGCTCTATGGCTATTAATGCTTGATGAGTTTCTTGCTGTTTTTCATCCGTTTTACCCACGCCAGGGGTCACCTACAATACTGAGCCCGAGGAACCCAGTCTCCAGGGAAGTCAGCCTGTCTGTCTGTCCATCCCACTGAGCAAGATAAGCTCCTTAATTCTCAAGTCAATGGGATGCTCCCATCTTTTTCAGTGCTGCAAATACCGGTGGAGGCCGATGCTTCTTCTCCAGAGTCTGCCTCAGGGCAGCGGTGGAAATATATCCCCATGTGCGTGTGTTCTTGTGAAAGACCATCTTTTCAGAAGGTTGTCTTGGACCCTGAAAGCAATGATATCCCCAGCAGCTTGCTTTAAAATCAGTTTCCCTTTATGACTGTTCACAGGGAATAATATGTTTTCTGTTGGGCTTGAGGGTGTAGGGACAATAAGGAAGGGAAATATTATGGCTGATTGGCATGACTCTGGTTTGAAACGGTGCATTGTAGCTGAAATAGCCTGGCTTCTGGAGTAGAGTAGGAAAGTCTTATTGGAGAAGTCTTCTGTGTAAATATTGGGTTTTTTTCAAGGCCAGAAAAGGGACCATTATGATCTAGTCTGACCGTCTGCATCTAACACAGGCCTTAGAATTCCACCCAACGTGCCCATAACTTCTGGTTAAACTAAAGCCTATCTTTAAGAAAGACACCCACGCTTGATTTAAAGGTGTCAAGCGATGAAGAATCTAGCACATCCCTAGGTGAATTGTTCCACTAGTTAATTACCCACACTGTTCACCTTGTTTCCATTCTGAATGTATCTAGCTTCAGCTTCCAGTTTTCTCCTCCCAAGCACCAGTTGCTCACATATGGTTATATACCCCTTTCCATGGCATTCATACAGCCTTAAAACCTTTCCCTAGCACGATCACCGCCTTTCTAGCCAGGGGAGCACTGACAAGGGACTTCCTTTTGGAGCCTATGCATTTGAGTTGATGGGTGCATTGGCAGAATGATGTGCAATTAGCTTCCTGCTTTTCAGAGGATATTTCTACACTGCAGCCGGGAGGTGAGACTGCAGCATGTGTAGGCATAGCCCCAGAGTGCACAGGAATATGGTATGAACCCAGTCCCTACCTCTGTGGTTAGACTGCTATTTTTAGCAAGGTCTGCCTACACCTGCGGAAACTGCACCTCCCAACTGCAGTGTAGACCTACCCAGAGTCTCCGTGTGTGGGCTTCCGTCTCTTTTTAACCCAGGAAGCAAGAGGCCAAGAATCAACCAGGGTTTTCTGCGAATCAATACAGAGTGACATGGGAACACCTGACATGAAAACTTCAGTTCTTCTCATCAGATATGAATTGATCTGAAGTGTTGGGGGGGGGGGGGGGGGGGGGGGCCTAAATTTTGAAACCCTGATCACTGTTGCAGTGGCCATTGAAATCTGATTCTCCCCTCCACCCCCCAAATCCATCCTAATGACTGACTCACTGAAAATGAAGATAACTAGAAGAAAATTCTGCAGTAACATAAGCCCAGTTTTATGAGCTGCTGGATTCTCTGGTTTAGATTCAGAGCTTTCATAATTTAAAGTGAGATCTCGAATATTTATGAAGCTATGTAACCGGGAAGGATAAGGTGATTTACAAGCCGGTTAGAAATCTTACAGGAAGGAGTGGTTGGGTATAGCAGTAAATCGAGGCTTTTATTTTGGTGTGGTCTCAGTGCTGAGGGCATGTTTTCCTTTCTAGATGCCAGAGTTATTTTTTCATCTCAGTGTAGGGATCTTCTCTGACAATACTTTCTGGTCTGCCCACCTTGCTCTGTAACGAAAGCGAGCCTTCATCTTCCCTGCGGGTGTAATTTTTGTTTTGACAGTATCTCCTATGGTCTGCATGAAATTTTTGACTGTTTCATAGTTGCTGGTTACGTTTTCTTGTTCTCGGTCTCAGCAACTTTGTTTAATGGGGAAGGGGAAAGAAAGAACTGTTAGAAGAAAAGAAAAGAAAGATTGTGTGTTTATTTAAAATAAAGCTGTGTGTATATACACACCAAAGCTTTGACTCACACACATAAATGAGCTCCTTGCCCACTATTAAAGGACCTCAAAGCTCCACACAAACTACTGATTTAAATTTCCCTGACTTTGTGGGCCAAAGCAGGCATTGTGTAGGCATTCTGCGCTCACATGCAACCTTGGGACAGCTGACTTCTTTGCAAAGCCTGAGGTATGACCATTATTATTATTCAGTGACAAATGCCTTTTTAACTACATGGAAATTTTCCTGTGACGATATTCTGTTGAGAAAATTGTCATGGGAAATATGTTTCCCAGCCTGCTGTACTCAACTCTGCCAGCCTGGGGCTGGGGGTGGGGCTCTGGGTAGGGGGAAGGGCAGAGTCCAAGCTCTTTCTATTGTTCTGCCCTCTTACTTATGTGGAGATGAGGCAGCCCCCAGCAGTGCTGTGTGATCAGCGATCTGGGTAGCTTGCATAGGGAAATAAGGGGTCACCTAACTCCTTGGCATGAGAAGAGTAACTTCAGAAGATCTTGATTGGAATGAGTGTTTTTCTTTAGTGGGTACATGTTGCACATCTGTCTTGATTTCCTTGCCTCTAGCTTTTGGGGGTTGTGCTTTGGCAACAAAATACTGAGCCCTGTTTTGTTACTACAGTAACCATTACGAATCTGTTTGATCTGGGAGAAAGCAAAGCCCAGTCCAGATGGTCCTCTGAGTATGTGTGTGTGTTGAGATCGTGTGTTTACACTTAAGGCAGAGGTTACCAACTGCTTTTCCCAGGTTGTAAGTTCTAGGCAAATGAAGCCTGCCTGTGGCAGATGCTGGGAGAGCTAGTTAAACGTTAAAGGAGTTTATTCCCTCATTTGCACCAGTGGAGGCTTTGCAAGAGGTGCTGCAACAGCTGAAGGTCTTGGAGTTGATAATAATCAATTGTGCAAAGAGGCTGGGAGAGTGGGGGGTGCATGGAATGCAAATGTTGGTAGGTGCAGACTGGACAAAGCGGGGTTCGGTTTTGACATTTCTGAGCGGATTGTAGAGCAGCAAAATTAGCACAGAGAGGGGAGGTGGCTAGGGTGCCCAGACCCACCTGGACAGATCAGCCAAGGAAAGAAGGGAAAGAGGCAGCTGCATCCCTCCAGCACTCGTAAAGGTGCCTGCTTTCTACTGTCCATCTGAGACCTCTTGGGGTGTGCCTTGAGTGCAGCTTGACATAACCCAAATGCAGAACAGAGAAACTCTGACTGGACGAGCCTGTTAGTCCAGAGTCCTTCCTCTGGCAATGGCCAGTGCCTGATGTTTCAGAGGAATCCAACCCCCTCTTCCTGTCCCAAACCTGGCTGGGTCCAGTGGGAGATGGTGGCTGCCCCTCAGCAGTGATCCATTTCCTGTTGATTTTGCTGTCTCAGAGAGCAAGGTCCCTTTGCGTTTCACCCTTCTGGGTCGAAGTTTGTTTGTCGGCCAAGGTAGCTTATTTAGCCAGTGCCTGGGGAGGAGGACACTTGCACGTCTGGTTAAGATTTTGTTAGATTCCTCAAGCCGAGCCAGAGAATGGCAGACTGCCCTTTCCCCTGGTGCAATGGAATACGGGATCCATCCCCTCCGACTTCTGCCTGCTTTTCACCTGTCATGAGCATCTGGAGAGGCTCGCAGGGGTGATGTGCACGAGAAAGGTTGTCCTCAGCAAGAAGATGAGTCTTTAAATGTACAATAGACTTCAAGGGACTTGGGTAGATGGAATAAGGAGTTGTTAGCACGTCTGGAAAGGCTGGGTCCAACTGTCTTGCCTTTCTGTTAGGGAAATGTAACCTGCCAAATCAAGGCAGAAGAGGGTGGGTGGGTTTTCTTCTTCTTTATGGTAGAAATGAAAATGAACAGCAGCCAGGTCACCTGATCCAACTTCCCTGACATCACCATTCCTCTCCCCACCCACCCCACACACCATGTCTGATTGTCAGACCTGGACAGTTGGTAGCGTGACTGTCCAAACTGTCCTAAGGAGCTGTGTATATTAAACATGTCCATAAACAAAACAAGGAGCCTGCCAGAGGGGTGAGATTAAGAGGATGCATAATCCCTATTGACACATTTGCTGAGCATTGTATTAATGTTGCATTGTTAATAGGCCTGGCCTAACGAATGAGGTGGTGGTCCAGAATTGTGGCTTTTCTGCCTTATGTGACTGAGGGCTTGCACTTTGTGTTCCCTGCTCTTGCTGTTTTATTTGTGTATGTTACAGTAACATCTAGAAACTCCAACAGAGATCAGAGCCCTTTTGTGCTGTGCCCTGGAGAAATACGTAGACACAGTCTCTCCCTAAAGACCTTACAGACCGAATAGGCAAGGCAGACTGGGAGGAGGGGAGAACAGGCACAGAGTGGAAGAGATTTGCCTGGGGACACGGCAGGTCATTGGCAGAGCTAGGAATAGAATCCCAAACTCCTGAGTTCCAGTCCGGTGGCTTGTCTGTTAGACTGGGGATAGAGCTCGAACCAGGCACAAGAGTTAAAAAATCACATGATTCCTTACGGTCTTGATTTATTTGTAAGACTTGGTCAGGTCATACAGTCTTGATTTAATTTTTCAGAGGAGCAAGTACCACTGATGCCTCTAATAATCAGGGTGCAGAGTGTCTGTGTGTCTGTGTGTAGGGGGGTTTATGGTTTATGATGCAACTTTTTTAAAGCTTTCAGTGGTACCATCTGCATCCAGCCGATGTAAGATCTTTCCAGGGGAGCCCAGTACCTGGCTATTCACTGTGCTAGGTATTGTCAAGAATCCTCTGTCTGACAGTGGAATGTGCCTATGAGAGAGAGAGAGAGGTGTCAGAGAATGGCAATAGTTCAAACACTTAAAAGTGCTGGTCTGCCAGCTCTAAAAGAGTTAAACTGTCTGTGTGTGTTCTCATCCCAGCTAGCTGCTAGATGAAAAATTAATTTCCAAGCCTGATGCACTGAGCCTGCTGCGCTATTCTTTCCCAGTTAATTCTGCCTAGATAAGTACTAGGATTATGTGCCATTTATAACAACCATAAGGGATTTACACTGTGAAATGAACCTTCAGTGCCACTGATGAAGGAAGGTTTTTAGACCTGGAACTTGAACAAGACTTTTGTTTGGAAAGCAGGCTGGTTTTATAGCCCCAAACTGAGTTAGCCAGAGCCAGTCCTGTATTGTTAGGGATGAGAAATTCCTTTTCTAGACTTGCTGCTGGTTTTTGCAGGATTTGGGGAAACAGTACTGATTTAAACGCACACCAGAAGCAGCAGGTTGTGACTAGATGACAACCAGTTCGTCAGCTAGGGGAAGAGCATGAGAATGACTGTATAGGCTGGTGCTTAGCATGCTCACGTAGGATGTGGGAGGTCCAGATTCAAGTACCTGCTCCAACGACTGATTATTTATACACAGTAGAACAGGAGAGACCTGCTGAAATGTAGGAGACCCAAGTTGAGATCTCTTCTCCATTGAATTGAACCTGGGTGTCTCTCGTCCCAGAAGAGTACCCTATCCACTGGGCTAAAGGTGATCTGCCCGCTTCCCTCCCCCAGTGTTTTGTGAATCTAGTCCTCCCTGGTTTTTGTCAAAGTGCCTGAAATCAAAACAAAATGGGTTAGTCGAAAGGAAAGGTTCAGACTCTTATTTTTTTAACTTTTGAGTTCATCGCAACGTTTTGGTTTTGGTTTGACCTGAAACAAAACTTATTTTCAGTTTTTCAGAATTGCCAGCAAATGGAAACAGTCATTATTTGCCCAGCTGTACCTGTGAATTTCTATTCTTGCGGGGGAGGGGAGGGCAGTATATTAGCCCCAAAAAGCATGGGATAGTTAGTGCAGTCAATAGGTTGTTGACGTCCGAGTGCTCCCAACAGTGTGCAGCCTTGATCAGCACTGCCTGTGTAGCAAGATGGTTATTGTAGGTCTAGTCTTAGCTTACTCCTCGGAGTGGGGCTGGATGGCTCAGTTGATTAGTAATGGGGTTACACTAAGATGAAGGCCTGTCTGGGCCATTAGTGATCAGAAGTGTCATCTGAGGGGGTTTGGTGGCCAGTGTGAACTGGGTTGGGTAGTGTCAGTCCTTTTCCCAGCAGACACATGGTTACATCGTAGTTACCAATGCTGCAGTAAGGGCCCTCTTGGGCAGCTCCAGCTAAGAGACCAAGGTTTAGTTGGGCAGGGATTAAACCACCCTTCCACTTCTAGATGTGCTGCCTCCAGAACCGGTGAGAAGCACATCGCTAAGCCAGTGTGGGGGAAACTTGCAGTAAAACCTGTTCAGAAAATAAATGCAAGACTCCCTTCTCCAAACCTACCCATCCAAACTTTTCATAATCCCTAAACTGCCTTTTTATTAAATTTTAAAATGGGGGAGTTTTATTAAAGGGTTTTATTTGTGCTCAGAAAACATGCTCCCAATTAACTTGCACTTTAAAGACATGCTCCTTTGATATACTGCAGCTGTTACTTCTAGGAAGCTTCTGACAAAATGTTTGAAATAGATCAGAGATTCATTGTTTGTCTAAAACAATTGAGCTGTTGAACCAGGGAGTGAATAAAGAAGACAGCCAATCCTTGTATCTCTTGCTGACATGAATATGCACTTAACCTGATCACTGTGGAACTGTATTCCTACTTGTAGGGTTCTGTGCATGCGTGTGCCCATAGCATTGCTGCCAAGCTCTTCTGTGCCTTGTGTGCCCTGGCTTGTTTGAAATTGGACGAACAATGAGATGCGGATTGCAGAGCGGGATCCATGTGGGGAAGGGTTAAAAAATGCAGGTTTATACTGAAGTAAATCAGGTTAGATTGCCAGGCTTGGAAACGCCGTCACATGGATTCTCTTCTGCGATGCAGCCACCTCTGCTGAACAGGGGGTCGCTTAACATTTTTGTGAAACTGGAAAACGGAGCATATTGCTGCGACCCAGTTTTGTCCCACCTCTTTCCATGAAATAACGAGGGATAAGCTGCCGCAGAAAGGAAATCTAGGACAGCTTTCTTGTTCCACTGAAAGAGAAGCTCTACTTCCCTTTAGGAAGCTGTGTGTGTGCATGAGCGCATGTGTGAGCTTAGAAACAATAGCTTTGTCACGAACTCTGAGCAGCTGAAGTTTTGCAGCCCACTAAGGGCCAGAAGTCAACTTATCTCCCATTGACTTCACTCAGCTTTCGATTTGTCCCAGTAGCTGTCGTTAGCTGAGTTTTCACCTTCAGGCCTGCAGGCGCCGTTTGAAACAGGGGCGGCATAATGTGAAGTGCTGGCTAAACACAATGGCAAAACAACCATGCGACTGCTTGTCCGGCCTCTAAGCGTGCTGCAGCAGTGACCGTTCACACCTGTCCGTGGTCCGGTTTGCCTGCATTGCCCCCGCTGGCTCCTTAAGCATCTTAGTTGACCTGAAATGCTTCCAATTCAGAAATGGAACTGGATGGGAGGAAGAGCTCAAGGTCTTTTGGTAAATCTGCCTGGTTCTCTGCTGATCCCCAGGGTCTGGACAAACTGCCTGTGACCTCCCAGTGCCTCCCACCTTTTGCAAACAGTGCATCCTGCAGCAGTGATCGGGCCAGAGCATGACTCTTTCCCTTCTCTCTTCCCCGTTCCCACTCTCCTCCATGTCTGTGGTTTGCATGCCAGCCAGCCCCCACTGCTTTCCATTAGAGACCATTGGTCTAGGCTGAAAGCTTCTGCACACTAAGAACACTCTCAGGGCAATTTACAGGTCCTGTATTATTTAGTTCATAAAAAACCAAACAAAAGAGGAACAGCATGAGGAGGCTGTATGGGACTTTGCTTATTTCCTGGAGACTTTATTTTTAACCTTGGACGCTAACCTCTCGTAGTGGGTTGCTTTATTTTTTTTAAGTCTTGTCTCTCCCAGAATTTGATTTCTTTATGATCATGACCAGAAACTGTCTCCCATCAGCGATAACAGCTGGAGCTTGAGAACTGCTGGCAAAAGACTCTAGGGTCTGGTTGTCTTGATGTTTCCCTGTTTCTCAAGAGAACTGGAGTTCTCCACTGATGCCTTTCACATCAACAACCTCCCTGCCCCCTTTCTTAAGACCCCGAAGCACTAATCCATGTTCTCTGCGGGAGCTGCCATTCATCATTTGGGACTCCTGGCGTCTGCAATTATATAGCCTCCTGGGAGAGGCTATTAGGGCAGCTTAGAACTGAGCTGCAGAACTCATGGACATGAAGCTGAGCCTTCAGAAAAGGAGAGGAAACTAGAATCAGGTCAGGGACAAAAATACAGAAGGCTGAAATACTGTATTTTCAGTCCACGCCGCAGTCTGGGTATTGCAGTCTGCAGGGTCTCCTGAAATCGAAACTGCTTTCAGTGCTAGTTCAGCAGTAGGAAAGCAACCGCAGTACACTTCAAAGCAATTGTGAAATAGGTTACAATCATAATAATTCCCCTCCCTGCGTTATTGCAAGCTGCTCTAGACATGTTTTCTTTCTTCTCCATAGGCCAGCAGCCCTCAAGATCTTCGTCTCTTCTATGAGAAAAACAAGATGCTGATGCCCAAGTAAGCATTCTTCCAGCATTACTATTTTTTTCCACTTGCTTACTCTGTCTGTATTTACACCTGTCCTCTTGTGCCATCAGCTCATCATGTTGGGGATATGACTTAAATGTTTGGCCACCTGCCTCTACATTCCTTAACCAGCAGCAATGTGGTCCAGAGAGTGTCAAGCTGCTGCTAGATTGCCCGAATTGGCTCTGTCTCCTCCCACATACACCCATTTCACTGCAGCATGCACCCTAGAACATGCTTGGTATGGAAGCTGCCCTGCTGGCGTTTTGCAAGCGATTTCCAAGGGCCTTGTTCCCCATGTGCAAGTTGGCCTTCCTGTGTCAGGTACTACCTCCTGGGTTCAAGAGCGAGCAGCCATGGTTTTCCCCCTTGCAAGCTCTTCCCAAGGTAGCATCGAATACTGCAGGCTCTCCCAGCAGCACCAATCCTGTAACACTCATTCACTGCATGTAGGTCACATACCCAGTTTCCCACGTGCCAGGAAAGCCACTTCCCGAGCCTGTAGCCCTTTCAGAGGGAAATACAGAGCTGGGTGATGTGGCATGTGATGTGGCCCCGGGCATGTGGAAATGGTTGCAATTCCCAGGGTGTGTGTCAGGAGAGCAGCGCTTTCATCCCGGAGTGGTATGAACTCACTGCTGGAATAATGAGGTTGCTGACTCAGAGTGCTTTTTTTTTTTTTTTTCAATGGGTGGGAGCTTTTATTTTGATGCTGTGCTCTTAAATGAGAGCCATGCTGTCTCCTCTAGAAACCTCCCTCAGTCTTTCTAGAGATGGACTTAAACCCACACTCCAGATCCTCTGAACCGTGGGAAAAATTGGATCCCAACTTGGGAAGCTCAAACCCAGGATGACATTTAACTGAGGTGGGGGACAAAAGAAAAGTGACTGCACATAAACTGTCCTGTCAGATCTGACGTCATACCCTGAGCTGCTAGACGGAATTGGTGCAGAGGGTGTATAGCTTAATAGTGTGTATAACTTTGTAGGGTGTGAGTTCATTGTGTCAGGGTGCGTATGGTTTGCTTATCTGCTAAAGCAGCCACAAAAGGTAGTGCATTGGGAAGTCAAGAAATCAAAGCTTTATAAATCCAGAACGATGCACAACGTGCTTGAATTTCTTAGTTTTGCTTTCTTTTTTTGTGACGAAAATGATGTTTGTGATCAAAGCGTTGAACCTTGTGAGCCCTGCCCCCTCCTTGTGCTCGAAGCCCAAGGGATCATGGGAGTCAGAACAGCCTTATGGTGAGAGGAGCCCATGGCAGAAAGTGAAGCAGATGCGCCCTCCCCGCTCACCCCTAAAAATAAATCCATGTTCCCCTATGAATCTGTACATTTTTAATGGCTGGGAAATATAATCGCTTCCAGGAAAAGCCTTTTTCCACCAGTAGGGCCATTCTGCCCTGGCAGCATTCTGAATTGCTGAGCGCTCGGAAGCAGGCAGTCAGTGATTAAAAATGAAACCGGGTAATGATCAAGTGAGAGAGAGAGAGGTTGGCCATCCTGATTTATCAGCGCTGCATTTGAATTAACAAGGCCCTGCTTAAAAACAGACCCACAGCCCTTGTGTTACTGTTTTTCTTCCAACTCATGGATGTTGGAGAGTGTCTTCATAATGTGTGCCACAGTCTGTGCCGTTTCTTGAGTAAACCTGGATAAAACAGCCTTCTCAGCCTGGCTAGTGAAACCCCAAACCACCCAAGAGCCCTCGCCCTCATCTGCCTGGGCAGTGCCAGGCTCTGGTTACATTCTCCTCGGGGCTAATCAGCCGGGCACACCTGTTCCCCATCCACTGGCATAGTCACCAGAGAAGAAATGTAGTTTGGTTGGGGCGGGGGAGAGGGGGGAGAAGGCTCATTAAACTCTCAGTAGAAATCTCTGTTCCTCACGAGCTGACATGACTGCGGATGGGTAAAATGCCACTCTGGGGCGGGAAGCTCGCACCAGGAGCAGCAAGCCAGATGGCCTCGTTATTTTATTGTAATTTAGTACTGGTCAAAATAACTAACATTCATCACCTGGATTTGCACAGTGAGTTAACACGCTCTGGGTGGGGTGTGGAGGAAGAATTGTTTTTATTGTTCATGTTAATTCGCTTGGCCGAGGCCTTGGAAAAACAACGCTGTAGGGGAGCCAAGCTTGTAACTTCTGAGAGGCAGGGCATAAGGCGGCAGAGGGGATATCTACACCTGGAGCTGGGGGTGTGATTCCCAAGGGGAGGAGCCTTGCCCACCCTGGCTCTGATCCAGCTAGCACACTGAGAACGGAGCGTAGCCGCAGTAGGGCAAGTGGGGTACGTGCCTAGCATCTCGAATGGGTATGTACTTGGGGCAGCTAGCCCTTCGTGCCACTGCAGCTACAGTCTATTTTTAGCCCACTACCTCTATCCGAGCTAGCGTGGGCATGTCTCCTCCAGCTGGTTGTTATGCTCTCAGCTCAACCTGTGCATGTACCCTGCCATCTGACCTTAGGCATTGCACTTAACCTGCCTGATTTTTTGACTGTAAAACTACATAAAAGCTGAACCTTGCTAGAAAAAGGAAGCTGTGTCTTGGAGGAGCTCTTTCTGTTACCCATCACCTATGTGCAATGAATGAATAAATTTACCACCACAGTACTCGGGGACTGCAGTCCATAAGCACTGTCGTTCTTGGGCTACTTCTATAGTGTGTTTCCAGGGGTACCACTTTCTGACAACTACCTTGAACACCACATTGTCTTGGCTGTGACCATGTGTAGCCTCAGTTTAATATTCGGGTCTGTCTACACTGCAGTTGTGGGCTGTGATTGCGGCTCATGTAGGTGTACCTGAGCTAGCTGAATATAGCTACGTTGGGTCAAGGAGCAGTGAAGTCATGGCAGCATGGGCTTTTAAGGCAGGCTTTGCAAGCCTACCCAGGATCCAGGGTAACTACTCCTGAGGCTAGCCTGTGCTGCAGTTCTCTCTACTGCAGCTTTGCTGGGTCTGGGACCTGTGCTGGCTACCTTAAAATTAGATCAGCTATGCCTACATCTTTTGCAATCATACCCCGTGATTGCAGCGTAAACATATCCTTAGATGCATCTTCTCTGGGGGTCCAGATACCCTGCTCTGGGCAGGCATTTATTAATGTTTTGTGCCTGAGAGAGATTGCAAAACACCTCTTTCTGCACAAACAAGGCTGGTGTGATGCTTGCAGAGATTGTGTTCTAGGAATAGCTGGGTCCGAATTCCTCTGTGAGAGAGGCCCAGGGCTTCGCAGAAAAAATAACTGACTAGTTTCAGAGCCTTCCAATATAGATCTTGCCTAACGGCTTCTGTTTCACTCTTGACTGAGCAAGACTGTGTTAATGCTCGCCAGCACTCTCCCCTCCGGCCCCAGCCGCTCTCCTTTCACTTTGTTTTCATTCATATCTACGCCGGGGACGGGGAAGGTGGAACTAGTGCAGAATTGGCAGGCAGGGGTAAATAGGTATCTGCTCCCCCTCTCAAAGTTAAGCTTGTTGCCTGCCTGTCATGGGGGGGTCGACCCTGCTCTGCAGAGGTAGGCTGGAGCAAGCTGTGTGTTCCACGACAGCTGTTGGCTGTGGGCTCTGTGCAGTTACAATCCCTGTGCAGATGGCGCATGGCATTACCTTAGCTGACCCCCACGAGGGGAGGGAGAGGAGGCTGTTCGACTGCCGGGATGGTGCTGTGCCCAGCTGTGATAAACGGAGCTAATGCGGACAGAGCCTGGATCTGCCTACATCTCATTCGGAGAGCTCTGCTCTCTCTGGGGGCAGGTCTCAGCCATTATTCCCCAGCACGGTCCTTCCTAGTCGCTGAGGGAAATCAACAAAAGACCTATCCACTCATGCAAAAGCTGAATTACCTTTTCCCCTCCCTAATACATACAGTGATTCTACGCTCTTCGCAGTGCGTCTGTGTATCAAGAACTTGGCCCCAGGCCTCTAAGCTCAACACCCACCACCTTGGGGGGTAGCAGGGGTTGATTGATTTGCTTCTGTGTGCTGTGACTGCCCTTAAAAAAATGGACATAACACACCTTTTTTCCCCCAGGCATTTGCCTTTATCCCACTTTTCTTTTTACTTACTGTGGAGAAATACTGCATTAATTTTAACTCCTTGTAGGTGGCAAAGGCCCAGATTTTGGGGCACCCACTGTAAATACTATTGAACGGGTCTTTTTTTTTTAAGGGCGGATGCTGGTCTTATGTAAACTATCTGTGTCTTTTAACATAAAAATGTAATGAAATCAGTAGTAAATTGGTAACGCTGATCTCTGGGACCCATTGTGGTTTTTAATAGGAAGCTTCCATCGAATAAAGTGCTCCCTCTTGGTGATCTATTTTATTTACTCTGTGCTATATGTTGTACATGAAATAGAAACCACTGAGAACCCAAACTGATCACTATAAAATCATTCTCAAAAGCAAGGCTCTGCAGATGCTCATGGAAGAGGTCTTTAAACTTAGAGTAGCCAGAGCTTTAACACTAGCAAAACAGGGATTTGGGCGTGAGAGCCACTGGGACAAAAATAAAGTGGTTTCCTCATTCAGTTCCTCTGCAGTGGGCGTGCATTCTGTTTCTAGCCCAGCAGGTGCGAGGTGATGTTTGTAGTTTGCATTAGCTCATATTTAAGAGCTGTTAAAGGTGTCCGTAAGTTTAACTTTTGTTTTGAACTGTCTAAAAATCCTAGCATCCCTAGGGAGACATCCAGCCACCTGAGGCAGCTGCTACTGGGTCTTCTGCGGCGCAGTCATAAGGACCGCATGGACTTCGGTAAGAGAGTCACCTGTTCTAGTGATTGAGACAAAATGAATGAAAACGGTGTCTGTGTTGGCTCCACCTTTTTAGTATCGTTACACTCCAGGTCTCTGTGGGTTTGCTGATGTTACATCGTGCACTGGATAGAACACCAGGCAGTTCCAGCTGCCCGAGGGTCAACATGATCCTTGGATTTTATTCCAGCTGGATGTGCGAACTGCAAAGATCAGTGCTGACCCCAGTTGGCTTTGAACTCTTGCATCAGATTTCCGTTCCCGTTATCGGTGCTGAATGCCACCTGCCTTCCCTCATGGACACCCACTCCCAGCAGTCCGACCTTCAACTTTTGCAACCTGTTTTGTGTCTGCCAAAATGACGTGACAGATGAACATCTATCTGTGTCCTTGTCACAGTGCGTTAGTCCGCCACTAGTCTGCATGCACCACCTCACCTCCGGTTCCTCTCCTGTGCCCGCTGCAACTCACATGCCACATGCAATATGTATGACAGGTGATCCATTCTCCCCTCCACCCGTGAAGCCAGCACAAGAAACCTCAACCTGCTTATCAGTTCCTTCCCTTGTCAGCAGGGTTTTCACAGAACTGTCCATCTTCCCTTCCCAGGGCTTGTATGGCCCTTCCAGCCCTCACCCTCAGAGTGTCACTGGCACGTCCTACTCCCTGCAGATATCTCTGCCTGGCTGGCTTGGAGAGCCTGCGTCTAGGTCCTTCATCACAGGTGCCACTTCCAGCCAATCCTGCTCCTGTGACCTGTGATGCTTACTCCGATCAGGGCTTCACACAGGGCTCCTTGATCCCATGTTTCAGGGGAAAACAAGGCACAGGTACCCAAAGTCCCTGAAAGGGGCCAGCTCCCCTTCTGACAGTTCTGTTTGATCTGTTTCCACCCAGAGCACAGCTGGCAGCTAAACCCTTTTCAACGGGGTAGAAGACAGAAGAAGAAAAACGTACCTCAGAGAGGGTTTGGGGCACTATAGAATGCATTCTTACGCAGGGTGGGGAGCAAAGAATAAAGAAAATTAAAAGCTATGTTTTCATTGTCACAATGCCAGTATCCAAATAGATCCATTTCATCTACCAGCCTCTTGGTCCTGGCCCCGTGCAAGCCTGTTTAAGTGGCTTCCCTGAAACTAATCTCCTGGAATAGAAGCCATGTTTCATCTTTGTGCTAAATATTAATGTAGTGTGATGCAAAGTGAATGGTTACATATGCCTTTGCCTTGCTAGCGCCAGTTGCCCTCGGAATGAAGTGGAATGTGTGGCTAGCCACGTGGCTGCACCTGCTGTACGTGGCTGCGTTTCTGAAACATTGTTGCTCTTTGTCTAGGCTTCAGATAGAAGTGCTTGATTTTAGAATTGGCCAAGTGGGTTTCCCTGGTGGACAGCATGCTGTCAGTCCCAGTTAATGCAAATTGGTTTGCTGTCTCAGTTGTTCTCGGAGGGGAGCTATCGGTGAAACCTTTCCTTGTATCCCCTGATATCTGGATAAAACTTGTGTATGGATTAACTGGGACTGAACGTAATTACGCCACCCTGGTCATAAAAGTTGGGATGTGGAGCAGGATGCATAGATTAGCGGAAATGTGCGTTTTCAAAGGAGTGCTAACCAATATTACAGATAGACTGCTCAGAGCCTGTTCAATGGTTGCGTATGGGTCTTCGGTTGAGAGTGGAATTCACCTGGTGCGGTGGGTCTCAACCTTTTCCAGCGACCTCGTGTTACAAAAGAAAATAAGTGGGGGATCCCCTTCCCATCTAGCGATGAGCTGAATGGCCATAACCACCTGCCCCCAGACTGCTTCATGATCCGCTGGGGGTAGTGACCTTCAGCTCTAGAAAGCAGGTGTTAGTAGCGTCTAGCACTGAGGAGATCTGGGGCAATATGCTTAGATTGCATTGGGAATAATAGCCATGACAGTTGCAACAGATTCTACTGGTTTATGGTTGCTGCCTGGTTCTTATTACTGTGTGTGGGTTTGTTTTTTTTTCTTAAGTGACATTCATATAAGATTCACCCCTTTCTGGGATGGAGTCGCCTATATTCTGTCCATAAGCCTCAGCCAAGCCACTCCTTTATCAGCTGCTTTGCTGTGACTCTAATTCACACATCTTGATGCCACTGGCCATGCCAGAATGCTGCCAATCAGTCAGGAGAGAGCCAGGCCATGATTTATTGAGAACAGTGTACGTCTGATTCTTTGTTCCTCTCCTCGCTGGCCTAAGTCTTCCCTCCCACTGAGAGCGTTTTGAGCTCTCTCTCTACTTGTGACAAAACTACCCCACCGTCTTCTCTTTCCAGGCTCTCCTTTCCAATGCCAAGCCTTGGACTCTTCTTCAGTCTGTTTTCTATTGGACACACATGGACTGAATGGGTCTATTGGCTCCTCCCTTTGCCTCTCCGATTTTGGTATTAAAAAAACCAAAATCCCTGTTGCTTTCACAGCAAGTGGATACAAAAGTAGGTATTTTATAAGGGAAGGGCTTACAGCTTCTAGTGCTCATAGAATTAGAATATATTTATATTCTGTGTATGGCCAGGATTAAGTAGTGAGGAGCTCTTCTGTGAGGACTGAGTATATTGTTTCCCCTTTCTCCCTTGGGCTCTCAGTGAGGATCAGTTTGCTGATCCTGGTTTCTGTTAATCCCCCTTGAGGTGGGTGGATGGCCTTGTGAGCATATAGCCCCCCTGCGCCACAGCAGGTTCATGTAACAGCATTATGTGATATTCTGAACGTCATTTAATTGGCAAGGAGAACAGCAGCTGGGAGGCTTAGAACCTGGTCTCCATGGTTTGGTGCCTCTCTTAATTCCACCATCATTTAAAGGAAAACCACACGAGTCCCAAATTTGTACGTTTCCTGTTGTTGATTTGGCAGCTGTTTACATCGCACTAACATTTATAAAATCCTGGATGTTGCAACAGGAAATCCTCGCTGGGAAAACAAGCTGAACCCCCTGTGTTTAGCCAGATGATCCGTTGTGGGCAATGACTCAACGCCGCTGAACCCTGAAAGATAATAGTTGTTGACTAATAGAGGAGGGTGACAGTGTGGGGGCAGAAGAAGGTGAGGGATGGGGCGAGTCTAGGAGGGAGGGTTGGAAGTGAGGGATGAAGAAGGTGCAGAAAGTCTCTGCAGTGAGCTAGAACAGGAGCACTGTGGGGGATAAGAAGGGGTTCTACTGGAAAGGCCAGGGCTCTCTGCTTGTGATCTGAGTGCTGGATGGACAGCCTCGGAAAAGGAAGTTACTGCCTATCGCGGCAGGACTGGTTAGACTTTCCAGGCTGTGGGGCCCCCAAGACTGCAGGTTTGACTGCAAGTCCATGGAGGCCCCAGCTACCTTCTGGGCTGGTTATAATGTAGCGTGATAAGTGTATAGGCTCCTCTGCTGTGTAGTGTAGAGGAGAAAAAGCTCTGAGTTGATTTGTTGCTCCTTGATGATACCCCGATTACCCAGGGATCTCAGGTTATCTCCCTCTTAATTGTTGGGCTACGTTAGGTTTTCTCCTTCTCTTGTGTAACAGAAACCTCCTTCACTTACCCCCTAAATCCTGTCCACACTCATCCCAGTTTTCGGCATGTTCCCTGTTCTTCTCCATGGCTTCTTGCAATGGGAGTGATTTCCCCATCCCTGGCTGGCATGGCATAGGAGTTCGGTGCAGGTGGGGAGACCATCTTGAACCTAGCATCTGGCGACCCTCCATCATTTTGGTACCCAGAATAACCCCTCCTTCCATTTCTAATGCAGTTAATAGGCTCTGGACATGTGCTAGGGTGCATGCCAGGGTTGAAGCTTGCAATGAAATTTGTCTTACTCTTTACTGTCATGTGCAGACAGGAGAAAGGTCCACTAGAACTGGCTGACTGTCTACTCTTCCTCCAGTGCCATGGAGAAAGAGTTGCTCTGCGGTGACCTCTTGAGCCCCCAGAGGAATCAGGATAATTCTCCTTTTATTGTGTTTTGGCAAGGGGCATTTTCTCCCCCTTATCACCTGAAATCTCCCTTACTTCCTTCACAAAAGCATCCAATCCAGACATGTCTAATCGTGCCTTCACTCGTCTGATTCTCCAGGAAGCTGACTTAGCGTAGATGAATGGGAGAAGATCAGGCACTGTATTTTCACACCTTGCAACCTGCACGCCCTTGTGACTTCCCAGGACACAACAGGCTTCCTTGAACTGGCCCTCCGTCCAGTCCCCAGCCTGTCTCCTTAGAACAATGCTAAGTATAATTGCAGTCTATGGATAGTCTAACTGGGACAAGCAGACTGTAGATCACAGAATGGAAAAATACCAAATAACTTTCCCAGCTTTGTAAACTGTTTGGACGCATAGCATTTTACTTACACTGAACCGTTATTCCTCTATTTTCAGATGAGTTTTTCCATCACCCTTTCTTGGATGCAAGTGCCTCTATGAAAAAATGTAAGTGTTAATATTTTTATTAAAACTTCAACAAGCCATGATTTACCTTCCCCTAATCCCTAAGCCCCCAAAGAGAGAGCTGTCTCTAAATCCTTTTGGTTATTTGAGCATTGACTTGGGCTTCAACACTGGATTGAGTTCAAGATCTCTGGATTTTGCAGCTGAAATGTATTTGAATCTGCTGAATTATCTGCAAAAGTTGGATTTCCTTGGTCTGTTTAAGGACCTAAAGTGGAAGTCAATCTAGCTTTTGTGTGTGTGTGTGTGTGTGTGTGTGTGTGTGTGTGTGTGTGTGTGT
>NW_020664585.1:13136053-13193009 GCF_002925995.2 Terrapene triunguis
GTGTGTGTGTGTGTGTGTGTGTGTGTGTGTGTGTGTGTGTGTGTGTGGGTGTGTGTGTGTGTGTGTGTGTGTGTGTGTGTGTGTGTGTGTGTGTGTGTGTGTGTGTGTGTGTGTGTGTGTGTGTGGCTTTCTTCTTGGAAATGACTGACCTTACAAATGCTTATGGGTAAACAAGGTTATGCTGCTTATATCTCCCTCTCACTTGTGTGTATAAGACAATTAATAACAGTGGATGGTGGCCAGGATGTACACTAAGAGTCTAATTGTGAAAATGCCCCAAGCCACGTATCCATTACCCATTTGTTGGGTAGCACTGAATAGCAGGTACTGGAGAGCAGTGCAGTCTTTTGGACCAAATCCAGGTTTTAACTCCAGGATCTTCCAAGTTCTCTTGCTTTAGAGGGGTTTGTTTTGGATACTTGTGACTGAAGCCAGTTGAAAAATTGGAAAATGTTTTTTCCACTGGCAATCTCCCCCCCTTCTTTTTTTTTTTTTTTTTTAATCAAAAAGTTTTGAATCTGTTGCAATTTTCCAACCAGCTTTACTCATCACCTTTTAAATTAAAAGTGGAATTCAGTGTCCAACCCAGAATCACTATCACGGTACTGGGTAATTTTCCCCCCCCCCCCCCCCCCCCCCCCCCCCCCCCATCAGAGCTCTATGGAGAGTGCTCGACCATTGCTTTTACAGAAGGACTCTCGTTAGGCCTCTTCTTAAGCTCCTGTTTAAATATTGACGCCAAGATTTTCAGCAGTGGCTGGCGATTTTTGGGTGGCCAACCTTGAAGTATCTCGAAAGGGCCTGGTTTTCAGAGGGTGAGTGCGTGGTACTTTCTGAACATCAGGCCCCTTTAATGAGTCTCAAGATGGACTCCCAAAAAACGAGGTGTTGCTTGTCGCTCTTGACAGTCTTGCTCTGGTAACACATGGCTCCGAGGCAGGAGTCCTGGTTTATCCCCGATACACATTGTAAACACTCCCTCACCTTAACTGTGTGCTTAGGTGACCGTACCACGAGCAGGAAAAGATTCTCCTGGTTTAGGGGCACTTACAAGCCAGCCCGGCCCCTTCCGCCAGCTGCACCATCGCCATGTGGGGTGAGCCCTGCAAAGCGGGGCTGCCCCACAGGCGAGAAAGGACTCTGCTTGCTTAAGGAAACTCCCAAGCCAGCCTGGCCCCCAGCACCAGCCACGCCGCCACTGTCGGGGACAAGCCCTTCAAAGCCTGACCGCCCTGCAGACAAAGAAGGACTCTGCCTGCCTAGGGAAGCTCCCAAGCCAGCTCGGCCCCCATCTCTCGCCACACCATCACTCTGGGGGATGAGGCCCTCAGAGTCTGACCTTCCCACCGGCAGGCAACGATTCTTGCAACCTTGGCTTGCTCACCCACCGGCCCAGCTCTCATGTCCAGCTGCATTGTCGCCATGGAGGCATTGTCCCAGCCCTGTTCCGCAGGGAACCCTACGCAAGCAGGAAAGGATTCTCCTGGCTTGCCCTCCATTTCCAGCATCACCCACACCCTCAGAGTGCGGAAAACAGGCGCACTGCCACAGCCAGGGGAGGGTTCTCCTGGCTCGGCCTTCGCCTCCAACTGCACCTAGGCTACTGGTGCGGGATGCTGGCCCTGTACAACGGCCACCTCTGCGGGCAGGTAAGGACCTTCCTTATCTGAAGCTGCCCACCAGCCTACCTGGTCCCCGCCACTAGACATATGTGTAAAGCCTGGGACAGGGAAAGACTGATATTGCTTGAAACAAGGAGAGGGAAGGAATTCCTGTCGTCATCCTCAGTGGTCTTGGACTGTGGTCTTTTGTGGGGAGGCCTGTTGTTTGGGTAGATGGCTCTTGGGGCCTGCCCTGGAGGTCTGTACTCTGACAGTTGGCTGTAGTGGATGCACCCAATGGATGGAGGCCTTCAGGAGATTGAGAGCGTTCATGGGGAGTGTGACTTGGACTGCTAAGAGCTGAGATGAGGGGAGTTAGCTGTGGGAACTTGGGTCCTTTTGATACCTGCATAGGGGAGATAAGGCAGGAAGAGCCAACTTGCAAGTGGTAGGCCAGGGGCACGGGGTATAATATCGCTGTCACTTGAAGTCTCGTCTGAAGCATGCAGGACATCATCTGACAGGGGTCTCCTTTGTGATCCATGCAGTTTAACGCGAGGTCCGTGCCTAGCACAGTTACACTTCGACTTGCTCAGGGATGAAGCCCCCTGGCATTGGGTCTCTGGCATTTCTGTCAAAGAATTTAGAACACCTGTAGCCCATAACCTGCTCTGGCTTCCAGTTTGTTTCCAAGTAACAATTATTATTATTATTAAATATTTGTATTCGGGTATCAGGTAGAGCAGGGGTGGCCAACCTGAGCCTGAGAAGGAGCCAGAATTTACCAATGTACATTGCCAATATACAGAGCCACAGTAATACGTCAGCAGCCCCCCATTAGCTCCCCCACCCCGCTCCCAGCACCTCCCACCCACCAGCAGCCCCGCCGATCAGCATCTCCCCTTCCCTTCCCGCACCTCCCGATCAGCTGTTTTGTGGCATGCAGGAGGCTCGCCGGGGGGGAGGAGCGAGGGCACGGCAGGCTCAGGGGAGGGGGCGGGAAGGGGTGGAGTGGGACAGGGCCTGTGGCAGAGCCAGGGGTTGAGCAGTGATCACCCCCCCGGCACATTGGAAAGATGGTGCCTGTAGCTCCAGCCCCGGAGTCGGTGCCTAGTCAAGGAGCCGCATATTAACTTCTGAAGAGCCACATGTGGCTCCGGAGCCACAGGTTGGCCACCCCTGAGGCAGAGGCATCAACTAAGATCAAGGCCCTATTGTGGGAGGCGCAGCGCTTAGAGACATACACTTAGACAGTCCCTGCCCTAAAGGGCTCACAGTTTACACAGCTAAGACAGACAAAGGGGGGGAGAGGAAACAGGCTTGTGTAGGCGAGGTGATTTGCCCAGGGCCACATGGCAGTCTGCAGCAGAGCTGGGAATGCAACCCAGGCCTCCTGAAGCCATCTAATGGCCTATCCTCTACAGTTCTGAGGTGTATTTCCCTCCCACATCCATCCTCCTCCATGGTGAGACAAGGGCCCCAAGCCTGTTGGCCTTCAGGGCATGCTGCAAGAGCTATCTACTTGCTACTGGCTTTAGCCTGAGTGGTGGCTTTGGGGCCTTGGGTTTCATTAACTTGTGTTGTGTGTCTTTGTTATTTATTTAACTCTGCGATGAGAGATGTATCTTATAAGTGTAAAAATATTAATAAAATCCTAAAATACACCCTTCTAGTAAGAATGTCATTTGTCTGTAGATAGATGCTGTAGGGCCTTGGATAGGCGTGTGATATTGGTTACAGTGCATTATCGTAACCAAGCACGAGGAAGCATAATTAAGGCTGTTGTGACCGGTAAATACAATTGCGTTAAGTGAGATGTGTACTGATCACCATATTTGGGGTTGGGAAGGAATTTTCCCCCAGGTCAGATTAGCAGAGACCCTGGAGGTTTTTCGCCTTCCGATGGAACATGGGTCACTTGCAGATTTAAACTAATGTAAATGGTGAATTCTCTGTAATTTGAAGGCTTTAAACCATGATTTCAGGACTTCAGTAACTCGGTTAGGGGTCTAATCAGGGATTGGGTGGGTGAGGTTCTGTGGCCTGCAATGTGATAGAGGTCAAACTAGATGGTCATGATGGTCCCTTATGACCTTAAAGTTTGTGAATCTATAATGTCATCTCATTTTCCCCCTGTTTATGACTAAAGTATAACTTGATGTCTCTTTGAACCTGGCTTGCAAGAGAGATGCCAGGTAGCATGAGCAAATATTATGCATTAATGTGATACATAATACTGGTGAGCTGGTTCAATGTCTGGAACAATATGTTCAGATTAGTGCGCTTGACCTATAGCTCTGATACCAACTTTCCGATCTTACTGTGCATACTCACAAAGCAAAGAACAGCAAAATCATCTGTAAATCTAACTACCTGCACATGTTACAATAGCTACATTTCAAATATGATATTTTCTGAAACTCAGAGGTTTAAAGGGGAATTTTTACTTACTTCATCTTTTGCTTCTGTACCTTGCAACCTCCAGAATATTGCCTCATCAGGAATTGATGCTGAGGCTTCAGCAGTTAAAAAACAACAATAACAAAACAAGAGAGCTACAGCTGTTTACAAAATTCTATCCAGCTGGCTTATATGACAAGTGGATGCCAGATGGAGACTTTTTACCCCACGTTTCAGCCCCAAATGACCTTTCAAGACAATTTATAAAGCCCCTGGCAAAATAAAGTTTCTGCTGGAAATCATGGCACCCTAGTGGTGGCAACTGCTTTTGCATAGGCCTCGGTCCTGCACTAAAAACCATGCTGCGCCTACTTGCTTCTCGGAGCAAAACTGCCCCTTTGGGCCGTGCTCCATTTTGGAATCTGTTGGCGTGAGAATATTGATGCTGCTACCGTCCATAACTCCATTGTTGGGACAAGCTGGAGAAGATAATTACGAGAGCTAATTCCTTTATGTTACCATGATGCCTGGCAATTTTAGGATTTGGGGTGGGGAACATAATTCGTGTTACTATCTTTCTGTCCACATTCCAGGTGAAAACATCATGTTCCAAAAAGTTTATTCCTTTTAAATTTCAAACTAAGAGTGAATGCCTTGAGGGCAGAAAACTAAGTGCATTTCTTTCAAGCGGTTGTGTATTGCTGTCATTACCCGATTGTACCTTTTTTGGGTAAATGGGGAATCAAACCATATAATTACAGTGGAACCTGACTAATTCACAGAGACTGAAAGCCCCTGTTGTAAATGACCAGATCTTGTGATTTAGCCTTCCGATCTTGCAATGAAGTCAATGTGGGGTCCGGCATGAAATAATAAAATAACAATCAAGGAGGTTGCATCCAAAAATGCATTTTGTTCATTTACTTTAGCAGTTGTAATTTAGTTTGAATTCAACTACATGGTGGAAAAGTCTTTCTTCCTGCCCTTAGATTTATGGAACACCTGTCCAGTGAAAATAGACAAAAATAGAAGGAAAAGCCCCAAATTCAGCCGAGTTCCCAAATAGTTAAAATAATCATCCAAGGGAAAAATAAACAGTAAAGCAGATACGGCAGTCCGTGTACAGTACACGGTGCAGTATATTTTGTAAAAACAATGAAATCTTGGTGGTGGGAGACCTCACTACCGTAATCGTCTTTGAGGCCTCTGCTAAGAGGTGAGGAGGGTTCCCAGTTTCTTTGTGCAGATTTGGCAGCTGCTGTTTTTGTACTTCCTGTCACAGTTTGCAGGCTAAAACTGGGGAGATTCTTTCAGGCTTCTTGTTTTCCAAGTTTTTGAGAAGGCGGTTGGGACTGACCTGCAAGCCGTCTACATGTAGGAATCCCAGTGATTTCAAAGGAAGTGCTGCATGGGATTGGGCTCTCCACCTACATGTGAGTTCACCCAGACTTTTTGGTTTGTTCCTCAAGCATAGGGCGTGAGAGCCAGCCATGCTATAAGATCTGGGAGGTGGAAATGCATTCTGGGTATTTGATATTTAACTGAGCACCCCAAGCCTCTGACTGTCCTTCCAGAATTCCCATTTTGGGGATACTTTTCTTTCTCAACAGCAGCAGGGCAGCGTGTTATAACAACACGGCCTACTGGGGGTGCAGTCAAACCCACCCTCGGAATAGACATGGGAGTTGCAGAAAAGGAAGCTTTCCTCCCACAGAGATGTCCTGGCATATGGGCTTAAAGCTTAGAACCCTGAGGATGAATAGACGACATCCTTGGGGTTCCAATACAAGGGACGGGAGGCCCATCTCTCTCCTCTCCTCTGCCCCCTGTCAATTATTCTGCTTTCTTTGTAGTATCCTCCCTTTATCTCTGGCTACTGAGGAAGCCCTCCTACCTTCTCTTGGGACACCTCCTTCAGCTCTTGCTCCCTCACTTTGATCCTCACTCCCAGCCTCGATCATGGAGACACTGCTTACTGGTATAAGCTGGGGTGGGGAGTTACAGGCAGGCCAGAGTAAAAGGAGACGTGTACGATGGGAACCATTTTAATTTCTGCCCTGTCAACAGTCCAAAGGACCAAAGGATCCCAACCCAGCTCTTCTTGCCAGTAGACCATCTCTTCCCCTACCACCCATGCACACACACATTCACTGAACATTGTCCTAAGGGTTAAAGAAATGAAGGTTATCTGGCTGTTAGAATAAACATAAGTCCTTCACTGTAATATTTTAACATCGTTAGCCATGAAGCAGTTTTACTTGGAGAAGAAAGCTTTCTTCTCCATAATTATCCCATCAGGGGTAGTCAATTATTTTTTATCAAGGTCCAAATTTCTTACTGAAGATATAGTCAAGGTCCAGACTCTGGAGAAAATAATTTTAAAAAAGCATAACAATAATGATGGTAATAAGTAAATAAAATGATTTTGGGGTCCATTCAAAAGTGTCTGGCGGTCTGGATTTGACCCCCGCTCTGCCTATTGACTACCCCTGCTCTACACTGTGTACATGAAGTCAGTATGCCCAGTCCTGTGGATTAATAAAACTAAGGCAAGACTGTAATTTTCTGACAGTGCAGGTGGGAGAGAAGAGAAGTGAAATTACTATCTTCTGGCTCCATGTAAACCATTAAAATACCAAAACATCTCCCAGGTTACTGGGAACGGTCTGACTTAGGGCTGACCAGTAAGGACATTCGGAGCTAAGATGGTACTGCAAGGGTACCATAATAAAGATAACATGTCAAATGGTCGTGTGGGGGAGGCAAGTTTTTCTCATTTAAACTGGACCAAATGTTGGTTTTCCCTCCGTTAAATGGCACCATCTGGTATATGAGACAAACCTGATGGGAAAGAAGACTAGAAAAGCCTTTTCAATCATTGCATTGTTGGCTGGTCAGAACCTTTTAACAATTTCTTTCTGTTCCCAGCTGCTTCTGTGCCAATGCCTTCTTATCCAAGCTCAGGCTCTGGTAGTTCCTCCAGCAGCTCTTCCACTTCCCACCTGGCCTCACCTCCCGTAAGTACAACCCGCAGATGTACGGGGGTTTTGTTAACGTTCCTGGCAGTGCCTTGACTGTCTTATCCCTTTCTGCTTCGCCATCTCATTGGATGATATGAAATAGGTCCTTTGCTTTCACTGCCTGAAGTTGCTGAAGATTGTAACACCTTAGTAATTTAGTCTGTGCCTGTTGCAAGCTCCTATGCAGTATGACCTGGGTTGGGGTCCTAAGTGACTTTCTCTCTCCACGAGGAGTGCTTCAGTTTGCCTTTATCTATTATGCAAAGAGCCTAGAGTGAGCGAGGCTTGCATTAATGACACCAGCTGGTGTCAGTAGAGCTGTAAGACTCCTAAGAACCAGAACAAGTCATTAATTCAGCATCTAGCGCTGGCTGCCAGCTCTCTGCCCTCGAGCCAAGTTTGAAAGCACAATCCACCTTCTTTTGCAAGGTGAACCTGCCCAGACGCACGTTCACCAAAGCCGTCTGCTCAGACCCAAACCTGCCACAGTCGGGTGGGCTCAGGAGAGTGGATCTGAACTGACGTCTGTGTCACTCCCCCCCTACCCCCCCAGTTACTTAACCGCTAAAACTTTCCTCTGAAGGGCTGAATATTAACCTGCCAGCAAAGTGACATTCCCCCAGCTCCCCGAGTGGATATCAGAGACTGTCGGTGAAAGTTGCCTTTTGAACTTCTTTGTGCAGAGGAATATTGGTGGGGTGGGGGAAGAGGGAAATGGTTATGACTCTTGTTCCTTCTTTGCAAGATTGCTTTCCTATTAGGTATTTTGTTCTTCCTAACGTCCCTGGACCAAGGGCTCTGAACGTGCAGGTTACACGCCTCAAGTGGTGGTGTGAGCAGGTGTTATGAGATTATGACGGGGGTGGGGTGGGGAGCGCATTCCTGGTATGGGAAATGTTGGGAACCCCTGCCCTAAGCTAACCCAGGAGCTCTGATGTGCAGGGTGATCTGGAAGAGAGGCCCTTTGCTCTCCATATCCTTTGGACTTCACCGAGTTGGGTCACTGGGGGCAAGAGTCTTATTCATTTCTCTCCCTCCTGCAATTGTCACCCCTCTTCTCTGGAGAGGAGGGGCTGGCCTAGGTCATGAGAACTCTAGAACTCATGTCACACTTGGCTAGAGAACATTGTGGCAGTCTCTCCTAGCCTGCTCTCTGGCTTGAGCAGCACATGAGTGGTACAAACTCCCTGTCAAGCCATTGTGCTAGCGAGAGGTTTCGTATACTGGCCTTGTTCTAGGGACCCAGAAATGGTCGATATGCTTCCTCCCTAAGGGATGGCAGAAGGGATCCTTCTGAACCGCTCACGTTTCCCCGTTCCCATCCTTAAAGTGTCGATGTCATGGCACTCGTCCCTTCTGGCTGAGGGGAAGGTATGATGCAGCTCTCCCTGGAGCCTGTCCTGCCACTGAAAGGACCATTTGGTATTGACTGACCACTGTGAGCTGCTCTTTATTACCACAATCCCTGCTCCCCAGGCTTCACCCCCCCTCATTGCATCCCAGCCCCAGTGAAATATATTTGCACAGATCAGTGCCTCGCAGATGACCCTACATTCTATAAACATTCCCCAAATCCAGCTACTGCTGTGGAGTGAGCAGCCGCGTACCAGCAACAAAACTAACCCCCTCCCCGCCCCCCCCGTCCATCCCCCCGCATCTCTTCCTAGTTCTCCTTGTATTCCTTCTGTGGGATGCTGATGGTTTATCCATCAGGAAAGTCTAAGCAAAGAGTGGTGCCTACCTCAGAGAAACTATTCTTATCTGGGGTGCATTTGATGGACCAGTGCCATGTTTTGATGATCAAAAGAGGCACTCTTCTGACTTGGGTTTAGCTTTGAAAGATACGGTTCTTTCGCACTCAGGAAAGGAAGCATCTGTTTGTGGCGAGTTGGTAGCCCCCATTTATCAGCAGAATTTTGGCTCTGGCTTTGCACAATTTAATTTAGAGAATCTAGCAGAATGATGAACTAGTTGTATTAAAGCCCGTGTTTGTTTTCTTTGCTTTAAGCAGTCCTTAGGAGAGATGCAGCAGCTGCGGGAGAAGGCTCTGGTATCTCCTGCCCAGGATTCCCCTGGTTTTCTGCATGGGTCTAAGGACTCCGCTGAAAGCAGCAGCAAGAATTCCTCCTGTGACACTGATGACTTTGTTATGGTCCCAGCACAGTTCTCAAGTAAGCCATGCTGTTTGTAGTGTGTTTAGAGACAGCGCAGAAGTGAGGCTGTTTGTACACTGAGGACCGCTTCTGGAAAGCCAAAACACTGATAGAGCTGTACATTTTGACTGTAAAGTGGGAATGTTTTGGTTCCCCAGACTGAGGAAACATCTGGCATGCTGATTGCTTTGTAGTACATTCTGTAACTAAATAGCTTCAAAGAAAGGGTTTGAGAATAAGGAATCTTTCAGGACTTGGACCTGAATTGAGCATGAGAACTGAAAACCCAAGTGGGGGAGAAGCAATGTAGGCTCACAGGTGAATGTGGTGCTTGCCCAGAAACTGTTCTCGTTCCATCCAATCTCAGGCCATCAATTTCATATTGCAGCACAGGATTGTACCCAGAGGCTGGATTTTATAGTTCAAAAAGTCCCAGCAACAAATTATTTCTTTGTTTACTCAGAAAGTTGGCCTTTTTAAAAATTCTGTCATAAAATGTCTCTTATTCTGTGTGTGTGTGCGCACTGCTCACAAACTTCATGCACGTAACAGTAAGTGTGTTCATATAAACACACGTACATAAAGAATAGGACCCCCATTCAGCAATGCACCTAAGCATGTGCTTAAGTCAATGGCTGTTCAGCAGAGCACTGAAGAACATTCTTACAGTTAAGCATGTGCTTATGGTCCTTTGCTGAATTGGGAATGAATTGGGATTACTCATCACTCTTGCAAACATTTGAACTTTCCTGTAGGCTTGGAAGGGAGATTGGGCTCTGCAGTGTGTGTCGGTGCATGTAATTAGACTGTGAGAGAAGAACTCAGCGTTGCTTTTACTCTTCCCAATAACAGCAGTGGGAGCCGGGTCGTAACGTCTGACACTGTTCACGTTTCCAGCATTTTGAGGGTTTGGCAGGGGCGAGCTCGTCTGTGTATCCAGCTGCCACCTCACATGGTCAGACTGGAATTTTGCCACTTGGGGCATAGATGTGTTTGAGCCCTACGTGCAAAGCATGCCATTGCATTTGCAAAGCAGCTAACGGCTTGCACCAAGTGTCTATGTCGAGTCTCTGCCCCTTTCCAAAAATACCTCCTTTCAAACCAAACCCGTCAAAGCCTGAGGCTGTGGGGATCAGAATGAAACCAGCTGCTGACTGCACCGGTTCAGTGAAACGGAGATCTTAAAAGCTGCTTGGTATCCAAGTTCCGCTTGGTCTTGGAGAAGCAGGAGATTAAAATCAGTCACTCTGAACATATAAAAGCTTTTAAGGACGTGACCAAGACCTAATCCGTTTCTTCACTTTCTTGACACACAGGTGATATAACTGCTGAGGCAGCAGGAGGGAAACCCGTCCAGGACAGCCTGATGTACAGCGAGTAAGAGCATTAGCCTGTTAAGAATTAGAATGGTCAGCGTCTGGCACAGACTCTGCTGGGCTTGGGGGGATGGAGAAGGGATTTTGCTCACTTAACTCTATTTGAGCCCCTATCTTTGCTGCAAAGATGACTCCGTCAGTGACCTCGTTGCAACTTGCTTCCTGTTTGCACCATAGAGTCTCCTTAAGGAACAATGTGAAGGGCCTGCCTAGACAGCAGCCTGGAGCTGTGTTGTAATGGGGTTCCCAGACATGGGCTGTATTTTTAGCATAGAGAGATCCTTACCATTTTCTTGGCCTTTGGGATGGGGAATTTTAGTGACTCGTAGAGAGAGAACAGGGAGACCGGGGAACTGCAGTGCTCTCTGATTCCATTCCCAGCCGTCTGCCAGCATTCACTGGAAGAGGTTTGGGTTGGAACCCAGCCCAGCTTGCTGGCAAGCCGCATTTCCATCTGCCAGACAAAGTTCCCAAACCCTTTTCTCCTGCCCATATGCAAAGTCTTGCTGCAGACTCGCTGTAGCACTAGAATCCATGATGAGGTCAGTAATAGGAAGAACCCAGACCCTTCCCTTCTGTACCCCTCTGCCAGGGAGCATTTTTTTCTAGAGACACTGGGGAGGGAGGGAAAAGTCTTTATCCGAAGAAAACTTGTCCACAGTCCCTCAACTTTGTCTTGAGAAGGTGGTGTTGTGTCCTATCCACTCTGCAGGCCTGGGAGTCAGGAGACCTGTGTTGTCTTTTAGACTTTGCCACTGGCTTCCTGGGTGATCTTGAGCAAGTCCCTTAACCTCCTGATGGCTTGGTTATACCAGCTGTAAAATGCGTGAGGGTTGATATCCATACACCTTTGCAAAGCATTTTGAGATCCGTGTATGCAAGGAGCTGCATAAGGGATAAAGGCTGACAGTTTATTACTAGACTGATGAATAATGCAGTGGGTTGGCAGCAGATGCTGCTGTTACTATCTTTCTGTTATTGATTTAGTCTAACCTCAGTCTACTCTCAACCAAATTCACAGCCTTCCTGATAATTCAGTTGCAATTTCATTGGGTTTCTTGGGACAGAGCTGAGGGAGAAGGAAGAGTGGTTAAAACCAGCCTCCAATTACTCTTTTTTAAAAAAAAAAGACTCCGAGGACCCGATTCTCATTTACACTAAGGCTCTTTTAAACTGGGCAGAAATTACATGTCCAGCCCCGTTAAGGGCCCCGGCAAGGGCAGAACAGTGGAGAGGGGAATGGATTGCTTCCCACAGGCTGTGCAGGGACGCAGCTAACGTACATTCAGTCACGTGTGAAAACAACACGAAGCCTTGGGTGGAAAAGCTGCGGGGAGCGGTAAGGAGGGGTAAGGAGCAGGGAAGTGCTGTTGTGTCTTAGGCTCTAACAGAACGGCTCCTCTCTCTCCCTTTCCAGGAGCTCCCTGGTGACTTCGGCAGGTGTGGAGAGCCAGGCAAGGACGCCATCCCCTTCGCCTCCGTACAGCACTTCTCCCAGCCCGGCAGGGTAAGAGGGAAGCTGGTGAGATCGTTCACCCCAAAACCAAGTGTTAGGCCTTGATCTACCTCCTGCTGAAATCGAGGCGTCTTTCCACCCATGTTAATTTGGGGGTGGGGTCAGAACCTCCCGGTGAGGCTTGGCCTTGAGTTCAAGGGCAGCAGTTACAACAAAAAAAAAACTCTGCAGCTTTGGGTTCAGCCCAGTCCTGGGTGTGGAGCCTGAACTCCTCAACGGCATTCCCTCCTCCCGAGAAGGGCAAGGGGAGAAGGAATCTGAGCTGGAGTGAACCCCCTGTGCCCTGGAGACCAAGGAGCGCCCTCCGCCCCCATCCAGAGCTTTACTACTACTACAAAGGCGTGAGGCTGAGTGGACGTGTAACCCACTGGTCAGACTCCCCCGCTGTGCCCAGCCCACAGAGACTATGATTGGTACAACTAGAGAACCTGGCTCTTTAGCTCAAGCTGTAGCTGCTCACACTGTTAGCACTGCAGAGCCCTAGTTCAATCCCCAGCGTGCCAGCCAAAGTGGCGACCGTCACCGGAACCCAAAAGCACTGCTTTGGCTGGGACTTTTCCAATACCACCATGTTTTTCGTAGGGCAGGTTATCCATAAAGGGCTCCTCGCTCGCATCATGCGTCTGGGTAGCTTATTCCTTGAGATTGCAATTGGCAATGGGAGCGGTTTTTGTTTCTTTGGGGAGCAGGGAAAAAAAGGACATTGTATTTAACTAGGGGGAAAGGACCTCGCTGCTCACTGCAGTGCTGGAACCCACCACAGATATAGCCTCCTTGCTGTGAAGAGGCTGCGAGATGGAGCTTGTCTGATCTTCTGAGGCCTCAACAATACTGCGGCCGTGAGTTGCTGGCCTGGTGGGTAGGTGGCTGAATCTGTGGGAAGGTTGCTTCCCCATTTGGTCCTCCTGTCGAAGGAGGCAGTTGGGCCGGCTCAGATATGTTGAGTCTGCAGAAGGCCCCAAGCAGCTCTCTGCTCCACACCTGAGAAGGGTCGCGCCAGCTGTTAGCTAGAGCTGTTCGGTTTGTAGTGATGAACTGCAGTGGGTATTGGTATAACTGCTTGGCTGAGGGGAGCAGCAGTGGTATAGAACCTTCCTCCTTTTGGTCACAGGTTCAAATCCAGCTAGGCCAGTGCTGACAACGGCCCATGTGAAATGAGTTTAGGGTCCAGCTGGCCACACACCGAAATCCAGCACCACCAGTGACTCTACTTGGCTCTATTTGCTCGTAACGATTGAATGCACATGGAGACTGATTTGATTGACTCCCACCCTTCAAGGTGGTCCATTGGCATAAGGAATCTCGCACTGCCTCCACTCTCTGAGTACAGGGATGACTTGCGTGTCTGAGCCTGTCGACCGGGCACCTCTTACGAGTGGGGAAATTCACCCTGAAAAAACTTAAAACGCTAAAGAAGTCCCAGCCTTGCGTTGTGAAAATGCTCCTCACCCAGAGAGAGCCCACAATTACGTGCCATGGCTTAAACCCGTATAAACCTAGGAAAGAAATACAGCTCAAAGCCTTGCTGACATGATCGGACTAATTGGCAGGCACGTACCATGGCTCAGAGTTTAACTGCATGAGGCTTCTCATGCCGTCACCTGCTAAGCTTTTTAACAGCTTGTTCTGTAACGGATTCGTGTGCAGCCATGGGATCAGTGTTCATTAGAGGATTCGGGCTCGCTCTAAAGAGCGGTGGGTGGAAACGCACGGAAGGTCATTGCAAATGCTGGCTCACTTTTCGCCCTGCCCCTCTCTCCACCAAATCAGGATGCCTGAGTCCCATCGGCGTGGAAGGTGGAAAATCACGTCTAGTTACATGAGGGTCTAACATGTCACTACCCCACTCCCACACATTCATTCCCAATAGCCTGTGTGGAATGGATCCCAAACCCTGCTTCTACAGAGACTCCAAAGAGAAGCCTTCTACCCTCCCAGGAAGGGGAAGAGACCACTGTAATGTAGGACTCCAGCCCAACAAAATGGAGTATGTGGGGGCCTCAGCCACCCCCTGAGGGTGCTTCTGAGCTGGTCCCTGCAAGGTGTCTTCACCGTACTCGAGCATGGGCTCTGCTGCCCTTTGACTGCATGATGTCGCGCAGGTCTTCAGCGCTTCGCTGCGTGTCATTGGCAGCAGGAGGCAACACTGGCTTTTCACTCTCCCTTTGGCACCGCTTCTTAGCAGGCTGGAGCTCTCTCTTTGTCTGTGCCTCTTGTCTTGCAATCAGCACTTCACCTCCCTCTCCTGCCCCGCCCTGCAGTGCTGGACGCAGCCCAAATGGGACAGATAGCAAAGGCTGTTTGAGATTGGCTGGTAGTGGAGTGTTTGCCTCCAGATGTCAGTGTGCTCTCTGGAACTACGCTCCTGAATGTTAACCAGAATGTCACCTGCCCAGGATTGACCCATATTAACTGCTAGGCTTTTTTCCAATCACTTCCCCATTGAAGATGTATCCTAAAATTGTGTCTCTATACCTCTTTGGATATGTCTCAAAGGGATGGGTTTAATGCCACTTTCTGAGCACTTTTAGTTACAACTAATTAGCTGAACTCTCTTTCCTTCTTGATCTGTTGGGCTCTGAGAATTTCTGGACCGCTGTGGTTTGAAGACCTCCAGATATTTCCAATGTCTAATGCGTACTAGGCTCAGGTTTAGTTACCAGCTATTTGTTGTCTGGACCAATTGGTAAGTTCCCTACAGGTCATCTAAATTTGACCTCCTCGTTTACAGAATACATGCAGTATGGAAAGTTGGCTGGTAGTGGGACTTGATGTACAGTAGCTCTTATATGAGGCCACTCTTTTACTCAGTAACTTCTCTTCTTTGAAAGATGCAGGCCTGGGTTAGAAGTTCAGTCAGTCAGGCAACGTGCAAGGTGAAGAGTCCCTCCTTTATCCCTTAAAACTTCAGGTGTTGTCCCCACACACTGCTCTGTTAGCTCCCAGATATCTCAGACAAATAATTGTTCAATTTATATCTTATTGTACCCATATATCCATATGATATGCCCAGTAAATTCCCCTTACTAAGGTCTCACTGTTCTGCTGACAAATTCCTTGATAGCCTGGACCTTAAATCTATGTCATCATTCCTGGTTTTTCCCCACTCTTTTTGCATGCACACGCACTAGCTTGTTCTTATGGAGCTGAGCTTATGGGACATTCCTAGCCTGATTTATTCCGAGATGCGAAGCAGTATTCACATAGACTTGATTGGGAAGCGTGAGGGCTCAGCATCTCTGAAAACCAGGCTCTGAAGTGATTATGTCTTGATTCTGTAGTTGCTCTGTTTCTGGAGCATTTGCGCTGACATCCCTGGGAGTTTGGAGAAAATATGAACACACAGAACAGAAGCTAGAACTGCATAGAATTAGCAAACTGTAGATGTTAAGGAGGAGAAGAGGAAAAGCTGGTCACTTCTATGTCTTCCTGTTGTGCGAGAGGGTCTTTTTCAGCCCACTGGTGCTGCCCCAGTGGTGAGTGACTTCTTCATGGGCTATGGACCGTGTCCTGGAAATCTGCCAGTAAGCTACAGCATATAGGCATTGCCAAACATTGACACCAGCAACTGCAGAGTATAGCTGGCCTTTGCAAAAAGCGCTTTTGGTCTTTTCTTTTGGCAGCTCTATAAGACAGCAGCTCTAGTCTCTCTCTTTACTTCTTCGTTTATGTTTCTTCTTCTGCATGTGTGAAGCATTTCTGCTCTGGGTTATGTACCAGTAGACCTGTTGGCAGTGTAGCCTCTAAGAGGGGGACCCAGATTCCCTAAGCGCAATGATTTCTGTGTCCCAGACTGACGAAGAGAAGACTACAGAAACCTCCATCGCTGATAAGATCTTCCTATAGCTGTGCAACAGCTACCTATTTGGGGTTGGCTGCTGTGAGTGACTCTGCCATGGTAATCAATCCTGGAATTCCCTGAAGACCTAAGGATTTGGGAAAGGATTTTAGGAAGCTACTTAGTTGAATCACACAGTGGTGCATTTTCATAGTTTTGTGCAGTATAGTATGCAGGCAAAGAGTAATGGAGAAAACTGCCAGCTGAAGGGGATAGGTATTGGAGCCTGAGCCGAGTAGGCTGTTCGGACTTAACTGGAAAGCAGTCTGTAGTTTGCAGGATGAGTCTAAAACACTCAACTCCTCTTGACCTCAATGGGAATTCTGCACACAGTGTATAGCAAAGAGGCCCTGTATAATTTCCTCTCCAATAGGTCGCCCTCCCCACACTTAGTTCGCTTGCAGACACGCTCTTAGTCCAAGGGTTGTGTGCCTGCCTTGGAATGCTGAGACTCGTGGAGATGCTGTTTCTTCGGCAATGACGCTGCATGAATCACAAGTAGCTTTGGGCAACAAATGACTCTTCGCCAGTGTCCTTTGTGAACAACGGCCGTTTAGCCTTTGTTCAGTGATGTGCTCCTTGGCCGTGGATCTGAGGCTGCTGGAAAGTAGGCTGGTTGCAGCTTGAAATAGCTGAGATCTAATTTTCCTGGCGGGTGTGGTGCATCATGTGTCTAACACAGTCTGTGGGCGAGAATCGCCCTGAGGAAGGAGAGGTGAGTGGTTTTTGGAGGTTGAGGTGGCCCTTCCTTTAATGGCTTTGAACTCCCGTCTACAAACTCACAACCTGAGGGGAGGAGTGAGGTGGATGTTGCCCTGCAGACAGTCGCTTAAGCACGTTAATAAATCAGATTACGTCATTAAAACGCTGTCTCCTCACAAGAGTCTTTATTTCTCTTTGAACTCGACAGCCGGCAAGGCCAGTTTTCCAGCAGCAAGTACGAGCACTCTGTCCCCATCCCGGTCCCAACGCAAATCCACAACTACCGGCGGATCGAACAGAACCTACAGTCTCCCAATCAACACGCTTTGCCACAGTAAGTGCAGAGGTGCGGGGAGAAGGTAATGCCACCTCCTGCTCATTGCAGGAGCCTTTAGATCTGCACTGTATACGTCATAAGAAGGTTTTACAGTCTGGTCCGTCTCCATCCCTGTACACAATTTCCTGTATTGCGGGCCCTCTTCCTGGCATTAGGTGGGCAGCCCAGCATGCCGTGTGCTAACATTATGTTTGTGGCATTTTGACACCAGTAATAGAATCTATTTGTGACAGCATACGTCCCTTCCCCACTGTCAGATCAGTCTCTCTGATGGAACATCCAAGGGAAAATGGCTAAAACTTAGACATTTTTGGTCAAACTACTGAAAATAGATTGAAACTCAGTTTTATAAAAATCTGTTCACACACTTAGTCACACCACAAAGCGATGTGTCCTACGTGACACTTCCATGTTAATGTGATGATGCAACATAATTAGTGCATGAGCAATTCATGCCTGTGAGGTAGAGCGCACATTGGGGAACCAATCAGGATGAACCGGATATTAGTCTTGGACCATGGGAGTGATGCTTTGCATACTGCATAAATGGATCACACCTCTGAGGAGCACTTGGCGTCTGTCTGTTGAGATTGCCCCACACACGCGTTAGTCTTACAGACTTGTCCTGTGGCTTAACCATGGCACTCCCAGTCAAAGGCCAACTGAAAGGAGAGCCATACAAGAAACATGAGACCTTAAAGAAAGCCCATGTACCAAAGGTGGAATATGTTCAAATTATTGACAAGTCGCAGCGTGTAAACAGCAAGCAAAGAACCAAGTCTCAGCAGAAATATGACTTATTGCCAAGGTGAGTTTCTTTTATGTTTACATTCATTAGGGTTAGCTTTCAGCTGGGGTTTGATATTCCTGTCAGACTGGTCTGCCAAGAGGCCTCAACCTGTTTTGCAAAGGCTGATAACACCTGAGATGTTATAGGTCAGTCTGACCTAATCGGGAATCAGCAACGGATCATGGTGTGCCAGTGCTATTTGAACAAATTCTTACATTCTGGGTAAACCCCTTTCTAGTCTTACATGCCCCATATTTCCTGGAGCAGAGTTTGCTGCAGCTGTTGGGAGTTAAGCGTGCGAAAAGAATTGACCATCACCCATAATAATCCTTGCTGCCTGCAAAGTCAAGGATCTGGAAAATTTGCAGATAGAGAGAGTGTACCTGTGATATGGATACCAGGGACTGGAATTGCTGGTTCAGATTTACAAACTATAGCCTACCAATCTGGGATTAAAGTATCGTGTTCGGCTGCTTTATTCAGCATGAGTGCAATGATGAGACTAACATATCTAAAGAGAACCCAGAGCATCTTCTAAAAATTATCAGCCATCCTTGTCTCCAGGAGGTCTTGTGCTCAGCAAATTTGTTTCTTCCTCCACTTAGCAGGTGCAGTACACATCCTCCAAGATCAAAGGGAAAACCTTATCAAGCTAAAAGCTGTAGTTGGGATTCTAGTTGCCTATCAAACATACTTAGAAGGACAGTGACCATCATTCCTTATCAGTCATTTGACCAAATGTCTTAAAGTTTTAGACCCAAATTTGGCTCTCGACTACTTGCTCACAGCTCCCACAGAAGTCAGGGCAAGTTGAATGCCAGGTATCTGGGGTGGGGAAATTTGACCATTTTACGAAATTACCTAGGACCACGTGATGCAGACAGACTAAAAGTTTTATCAGTTAATGAGATAATTTGGCAGTGTGACTGCCAAAGGTATGTACGTAGTGTGTGCAGTTTGTTTGTGTCCAGATGTGACATGTGGTACTGATAGCCATGTGGTAATTTGCATTTATCTGTGGCCACCTCACCTGTTCTCTGCTAATTCCATCTCTCTCACAGGCCTGCTTCTAATGTTCCATGTCTCTGAGCAGTTTCAAGCAGCGGTCATTTTTAAACTGTTTCTTTCTTATGGTCCAAAGATGGACTAGCCCCTTTAAAGTTATGCTGAAGCAAGTTCAGGACAGACAGCGTTCAGTCTTGAACCAATGATGATATTGAGATCGGATACCTAATAAATCATATGGAGTACAAACGCTTTCTGCATCCCATTGAAGGGTCTAAAAAATCTTTTCTCTGTGTTAGCCTCTTCTTTCGTGTTTGTGTGCAATACATAACTTTTTGGGGAGGGGAGGGTGTAATACATAATTTTATTTCAAGCCCAGGTCAGTTGGAAGATACCAGAGCTATAAATTTGGAACATCCTCACTTACAGAAAAGTGTTTTTAGAGCATTTTTATACTCCGTTTGAGATCCAGGAATGTACCAATAAATATTTAAATCTTGTTCCTCTTAAAGCATTGTTCCTGTAAAGCAGGTGGCATAATCAAATATATAATGGTGTTTCTTAAAGAATGTAATGGCATTTATTTGATATGACCTGGATAGCTTCCTCTTGGCTTCATCATTCACGAGTAAAGTGTAGATTCACACCAATAGAATCTTTATGCCATTAGATTACATATGCCTGCATTCCTGCACCTTAACCTTACAAAGAAGAGAAAGTATAGTGTGTATTCCTGATAGTATGATGCATTGAGCTGAGTCGTTCTTTCAAATCACTCACCAATCCCTTTCCAAAAAAGCCACCTGTGGGTTGCGACCATCACATATTTTTGGAAATGATTGATTGAAAATGAAATTTTTTGCAAGAGTTGACTGGGAGTGAAAATAGGCATTCATGTGAGAAAAGGATGTGTTGTTGTTTTTTTTTGTTATTCGGGGAGTCTGAATGCCATGCCCAATGGCTGCAGAAGGGAATCTTGGTGAAGGAGGTTGCCCTGGTAAAAAGATATTCTGTTCTTGGAGGGGGGGGGGTGTAATTATAATTATTTTTCCTGGAAAGAAAAAATAGTGTGAGATACCAAAAACAGTATTCCTGTCTCTTTAAAGGAGCAAGGTTTTGATGGATCCACTGTACTCTGTTTCCCTTTCTATTTGTTTGCAGGATCTGGGCAATACTTTAGGAGGATAGATCAGTATAATTTTTACTCTTTAAGGCTGAGGTTTTTCAAGGGAGCTTAAGGGAGTTAGTAGCTAGGACTCTTTTTTGAAAATCTGAGCCTAAAAAAAATTCCTCTGTAGTCATTCCAGTTGTAATGGCCGCGCACCGCTCTGTGTTGCTTTGTACCCATTCCTGACTTGACTCAAAGCTCTCTGTGGCAGTAACTCATTTGGCACAGCTCACCTATTGTACAATGCCATGCGTGCCTATGGAGCTATCTAATTAAAAGACTGCAACCCAGCATTGATAGGCAACAACTAGGATAACAAATCACTGGGCGTTTTTGATAGAGTTATTAAAACAAACTGGTAACATGAAAGATCTGAGTCTCTGGCTTCCAAGGGGGTGCTGTAAATACGTGTGTGTGTGTGTGTGTGTGTGTGAACCCCCGACTTCCCTTTTATAACTAAGCTAACTGTAGTCTTTTTTTTCCAGCTTGCATTGTAAGCTCCTTGTTCTGTTTGCATGGCACACAGCACAGTGGGGGCCTAGTCCTAGGCACTACTGCAATACAAAGAATAAACAATTAATGAAGATTTGGCTCGGTGGAAAGTAGCTGGGGGAGCTCAAATGGCCGGTGATGTTGTTTTCCTTGCCCCTCATTAGTGGTGTCTTGAATAACGTGTGCATTATTGCTGTTTCCAATAAGGTCTGGCGCAGTCCGAAGATCAAGCAGTACAAGCCCCCTTGGGTTTGCTAAAATCGGTGCTTCCCCTCCTTTCTCTGGAGAGCATGGAGCTGTGCCATCCCCCAGACGGTTCTCCTTCGGCGGTGCTAAGCCTTACACACCGTCCCCGCAAGGTAAGGTGCCAGCCAGCAGAGCCTGGCATGTTGCTACCATCGCAAAATCGGGCACCCATTTCCCTAGAAAAGGAAGATGGCCTAATGGTTACAGTAGGGGGTGGGGATTGTTGGGTTGTATCCCTGGTCCTGGCACTGACTTGCCTGACAAGTGTGTGTACCTCAATTTTCCCATCTGTAATATGGGGATGATACTATCCATCTGCTGCATGAGACGTGAGGTTTGCTTAATGCTTGGGAAACACCTTGCAGTCCTGTGGTGAAAGGCCCCATGCAAATCAGAATGTTCATGTTACGTGTGAAAGCAAGACAGATGAGTCCGGAATGAAAGGCTTCAGCTGCTTCCTTGGGCCCTGCCAATCAGCCTTTCCCGTGGTGGAGTGAACAGTGGATCTTCGCTCAGGGCCTGCTTATGAAAAGAACTGACATTCAGCCGCTGCACTGAGTCCTTGTTTGGTCTGTTGTCCTGCAGCAGCCTTAGCCCGAACGAGGGACAAGGGCAAGGAAACGAAAGAAAGAAGGGCCAGATTTTCAAAAGAACTCGGCAGCTCCCATTGCTATCAGGGGAGTGCGAGGGTGGATTCCCCCTTGTTCTCAATGGGACCTGCCGGCTTTTGAGCTTTTTAGAAAATCTGGCCCCAGTTGTGTGTCTTGGGAATCCAGAATCTTTTCCAGGTGCTGATTTCAGTTAAAATGAATTTTACCCCAGAGAGTTGGGTCCCCATCCCAATCATACATTCGGGCTTATCAGTGTTTAGTGTCGTTACTGATTAACGAACAAGGGGTGACGTTCTGGTCTCACTCAAGTCAGTGACAAAACTCTTGTTGACTTCAGTGGGGCCATTATTTTGGCAAGGTCAGTGGAATCCCCAGGGGTAGCCTCGGTATCAGATAACCTGACCCAGACACTACAGGGCGATTCAAGGGCAGGGCGTTTGGGGATAAGATTAGCCCTGTTCTGCATGTGTTGTGATATGGAGAACTAGGTAAAGGGGCGGACTTGGATTTTACTAGATCCTCTGAAGTCTCCGATCCCATGTTTACAGGACTCATATAGGTGTGGAGCCAATGTTTGCCTGTTTGATTTCTCTAATTAGACCCCAGTCTGTTAGGATGAGCTTCTGATCACGCTTCCTAAAACTCTCAGACTCCTTTCTCACACTTTCCCTGGAGCTTTTCAGTCCTTTTATCCTACACCGAGGGAGGAGAAGGAAAGAGGGAGCTGTCTAAGTGCTTCTTGCTCTCAGATGGGTCTGCGGTGAAACTTACATATCTAATGTGCTTGCGGCATCATCTGGGAAAACCTAATACTGAGTAAACCTTTTGATTGTGTTCCCCTTAAAGTTGGAACGATTCCAGAGCAGCCCGGTCAGACTGTTTTCTTCTCCCCACCTGGAGCAGAAACGAGAAGCAGGATCCCCATGCCTGGTATGTCCATATTGTGTTTATCTTCCTCTTCTCTTTCTGCCTCCCTCACAAGAATAAGGGGCCGGACACATCAGAAATGTGCTCTCTAAAGGGCTTTGGGTACCATATTGTCCTTCTCTGATGCTTGGCTCAGACAGGAAATGTGATGAGAAGAGAATCCTTACCCATTGGCTCCTCCCCCGCCACTCCCCAGCTGTTGCTGTCCTTATACCACGATGGCATGAAATTAACATGTTTAAATGGTGCTCGCGGGTGGCACATGACACAAACTCTGGCTTGTGTTGTGGAAGTCACTGGTTTGTGCGGCATGGAATCCCAGTGGAAGTCCTGAATCCTCCTCCTCCCTACCCCCGCGTTCTCCTAAATCCGCCTCGCGAATTGCTGGGCCAGACAGCTCTGACAATGTGCAGTGTCCCAGCAGGTGAACTCGAGCAATGAGCTCTGCCCCCTCATTTCATGAGCCCCTGGAGTTTAGGCATCCACAGGTCAAAGCCTAAATCAGGTCTGAAAGTTTGGTGGCACGTTGCTGAGAACAGAGTCTGGACTTGACCATGTATTGAAGGATTTGATCTGCAGGTGCCAAGGACAAACTTGCCTCCTCTGCTTTCTTAAGGCTTCCCTGTAGGTCCTGAGATCAAACCAGCTCGCAGAATTGGCCAGAGAATGACTGTGTGTGTGTGTGGGGTGGGGGGTGTTCGGATTCTCTAGGTGCCTCAGTGCCTGAGCACTCTTCCCGAGGGATGGGCTGCCGGCTTCACAGCGCTCCCAACCTGTCAGACTTGCATTCCTGCAGGCAGAAGATTACCAAGCAGCATTCTGACCCTCTAGTTCCTCACTTTGGACACGCTCCCGTCAGCCAGCCCCTGCAGGTTCATGGCTTGCAGCCCTGCCGACAGCTGAGGTCCTCACCAAAGCTGTCTGAATTCATGCAGAGAAGTCCCTTGCCAACTATCTTGGGCTCCCCTACAAAGGTATTCTGTGGATTCTGCCTTGCAGCTCAGTCTGGTGGGTTATTCTGGAGTAACTAACTGTGTTTAGATAAAACTGGTTCGGATTTGCCACGGCTGGTTAGTTGTTCCTCAAGGGCTGTTTAGTGATCTGTGTCCAATGAGTCAATGCTCCTGTTCCTAGTGAACAGATCTCGCTTGGCATCAGTGTCTGAGCAGTGAGTCCAAGGATCTGAGAGGGCCCTGGCAATGAGCTGCCCTATCCCTACAGATTAGGACTGAGGCATAGCAGTGGGCTTCTGAGTGGGGCTGAGTTCCACAGTGCGTCTGGGCTTGTAACGCAAGGCTTTGCCCTGCAAGCATCCTGAGGGTGGTAGCCGTAGAGATGGGAGCCCTGATGTCCGCCTGTGAAGCGGACGCTCTGGATCCACTTTGGTCTCCACTTGTATCAGAGAGTTCACAGAGTTTAAGGCCAGAAGGGACCACCAGATCCTCCAGGCTGCCCTCCTGTGTATCGCAGGCCATTAAACGTCACCAACGTGCTCAGCGCAGGAAGTTGGATTAAACTAGAGCATTTCAGTTCTCAAGAGACTAAGCTGGTCATGAGCCAAAGGCAGAGAACGCGCGATCGAGGTGTCCCCAATGTCCAAGGCCCCTGCAGTGGTGGGAACAGAGTCAGTCAGGCACAGCTCTGAAGTGGCACTTAACATTCAAAAATGTGTGAGGCAGCTGCCGTTCCTCTGGGGCAGGGGGAGGGCCGAGATGTTTTCAGCCACGGTTTCGTGTATACAGCTTCATTTACAAAAACCAAAACCGGCTTCATGAGACTATTTACAAATAACCCAACTCTCTCCTTTCTAGGCTATGTCCCCTTTTGAGTTCCCCAAAACTCCCAGCTCCCAGAACCTGCTCACGCTCTTGGCCCAGCAGGGAGTCATGCTGGCCCCGACGCGGAACAAGACTCTGCCAGACCTGAAGGAGATGGGGCACTTCCATTGCCACCAGGCCGGCCTGGGCTTGAGGCCTGTGGAAGAGATTAAGGGCAGGTGAGATATCGGTGTGTTCTGTCATAAAGTATGTCGTATTATGACGCTTGGTTGATAGACGTGGGGGAAAAGCAATCCCCTGCCCTTTGACCAAGCCCTCGCACCTACACTGCATTTTACAGTCATCCGCTAATATTCACAATTCACCTGTGTTGCAGGCACATACTACCCTGACTTTTATAGGTTTCCTAGGCAGAGGCAGGCCAGGACCTAAATTAGTGATTTTGGGTGTCCTAATTTTTGGCTGTATAAAGGGGCCTGATTTTCAATCAATGAAGACCCACTCCCTGCAAATCGGGCTCCTTTAAGGTGTTTCAGGCTGGGCGCCCCGAAACTGGAGCAACCACAATCACCAGGCACTCCTGAAAATGTAGACCAGGGAGAGCTGCAAATGGCCCAAGGCCACCCAGCAAATTGGTGTCAGGGCTGGGATGAGGACCCCAGGCTTCACCCAGCTGGGATCCGGGCTCAGTCAATTACACTAGGCTACCACCAGTTGCACGAACACGCTGATTGCTCCATTTGGAAATGGTTCCTGCAGTGAGGAGGGCGCCGCCCCTTGTAACAAAATACCCAGCGTCCTGAACGGAGATCCCTTTAAAAACCAGCCATCCTACCACTGAGGCCATTTCAGGGCCTTAACGCTGCTGTGCTGTCATTAGGCTTCTCTAATTGTCCTCCTGAAGCGTGGCGTTCATGGGGCGAGTTCAGCTCTCTCCTGAGTTCATCCTGAATAGCCCCATATGGAGTGTTGCAGTTCTGTCCGTCGGGGGAGGGGGTGGGTTTGCTGCAGAGGAAGGAGTGAGGCCTGAAGGAAACCATTTCTGTGGCAGAGCTCCATCGGTGAATGCTGACAGGAAGGGGAGATCAGCGAAAGGAAGGTGGTGATGCAGGTACCTGGGCTGCTAGCCATTCCCTGTCCCAGCCAGAGATGCCCCTACGGCTCTGATATAGCAGCGTAAAGAGCATCACAGGCCAACAGCTGCTTCAGCGTTGAGCCGTTTGCCGTGCAACGTGCAGAACGGGTGGGGAGGCGGAATGGCACAGATCAGGGAGTGGAAGTTCACTGAAACCTCGGGCCTTTCTGAAACCATCTTTGTCTTCCTACATCACCTTTGATTTTCTCTCTAGATCTCTGAGCACCGGCCGCCTCACTGACCTGCTTCTCAAGGCTGCCTTTGGGGCTCAGATCTCAGAAGCTGGCAGCAACGACAGCCTGAACAATGAGAAGCCAATGGAGATCACAGGTATGAGGGGAGGCCTTGGTCGCGTGTCCCAAGTTTGCCCGGTTCTTGCTTTCCAGGGCTTTGTGTGAATGGGAGGTCTCTGGTCTCCTTGCCTGGGAGCAGGAACTGACTGCTAGCAGTATCTGATATGGGGATAACAATGCCTCTTCCTGTGTAAAGCACTTGGAGACCTAGGGATGAAAAGCGCTGTGGAAGAGCTGGGTATCATTATTACTTATTATCTCAGAGGTCTTTTTTATGACGAATATTTTAATGGGAACAATTGAATAAGCATCGGATGCTTTTCAAAGTGCAGCTGAAATATGCCTTCACCCTCGCGGTGTTCCTGTGAGGTAGGGGGACATATGATCTCCATTTGCCAACTGGGGCACTGCGTAGGAGGGGGCCCTCCTCTGAGAGCTGCAGGAGTCGGCAAGCTAGTGGGCAGTGAGGCCACGTAACGCCGCCGGTGCTCTTTGGTTGTGCCCTGTTTGTATACAAGCCTGTGTCATTTCCTTTGTCAGCGGGATGTTTGGAAAGGGAGCAGTGGTGGGAACAGCTTGAGGTTGTGGGGAGAGGAATCCTGCCCTCTGAGTAATAATCTTAGTAAAAGCTGCTCCTTTTCACTCTTCCTCTGTAGCTCCCTCTGCTGCTTATGGAGGAAACCTATACTGTGGGGCTAGAGCTGGGGGCTCTGTGAGCCCTTCCCCAGTGATCTTCACGGTTGGATCCCCTCCCAGTGGGACAACACCACCACAAACCACTAGGACCAGGATGTTTTCAGGTAATGGCCCTGCCCTTCTGCTCTGGTGGGTCTGTCTGGAAGAGGGTGATGGCAGGCCTTCATGCCACACACTTTGCTTTCTGTTGTTGGAGCACTGGCAGCACAGAAAGGTTTAGCAGAATGCATTTGTTCCTGGCCTGAACGCCATTGAGATGATAACCCTGGCAAGTACTGACACAAGTTATTACTGAAAGCTCTTTCTGTTGCTTCGAGGACGAATGTGGATGATCAAGAGAGATGCAAATATTTGTTACTTTATTTCTCTCTCTGCTTCAGGAATAGCCCTTTTTAGTACTTTCCTATCAGAACAAGTGTCCATTTGAGTCAGTTCATCCCCTCTAAATAATGCTGTTCAATAGGAAATGACTGTGTGCTTAATAGTTAACTTGGGGAACTGCTATGCTCATCATTATGAGTCTGCATTGCTCCATCGACTGTAGAGTTTAATTAAAGGACTGGCTTTAATCCCTGATTAAGGAGACCACCCTGTGAGCCGTCTTTCTTTCTCCCTCAGTCCCTGTCCTAAATGTGGGCTTTTTGGCATTGAGCAGAAAACCCCAGGATAGCATGAAAATTGATTATAGAGACCAGAGGGTATGAAGATGAATCATTCCCTAACCTGCTGACAGCCTCCTGTACATCACACATAGGCTCCATTCCCCATTCTCTTCAGAGTCCTCTGGAAAAGATGCCGAGCCACCCCTGAGCGTTTCCAGTGCAAGCCGTGCAGGGTATATTATGACAAATTCGCTAAGTGTTGCAACTGGATAAGAGCTGAGCTTGAAGAGCTGTGACTGATCTTTATTGCCCCTAGTCTATTAACTACTTCAGGTGTTCTAGCTCATGTACAGAAATGGGAGAGCAGGCTGTCATTATTGGGAGGGAGGGGGCTCGGAGGCTGTGTGACGCAAGCTGAAGCCTTACACAGCCTCAATGCTTGACAAGTTTGGAGTGACCACAAATAGAGTCATTAGACAAGTATAACAACAGAGCAGTTGTATAGGCCAGATTAAAGCTGCTGAAAACAGTGGCCTGCAAATTCGGGGATACCCTAAGTTTGAGATTCCTTTCGTTTGCCTGTTCCATTTGTCTCCCCTCAAAGAGCTGGAAATACTCAGATCTTCTTTGCGGGTCCCTGAAAGCTTTGAGGTGTAGTTCTCAAGCAGGGTGGTAAGGGAAAGAAAGCTGCATACAACTCTGTACATGAGTAACTCAGCAGCAAATTATGTGGCTGAACCCTTTGAAGACTCTGTAGAGCAGCAGATGGAATCCAGAGGGGAAAGGCTGTGTCTTTTCCAACCGCGATGTTCAGTGACCGTAGGGAATCCCATCTTGGCTGAATTTGCATAGCTGGATAGATACTCATTACAGCCAGGATTAGAATCCTCTGTGTCTCAAAGAGAACATTCCCCATCGACAACATGTGCTGCAATGCGGGTTATAGTGAATATATTTAATTCTCTTATTATGACTGCATGACTTTGAAGGGTCCTTTTGCTATTGATAAATCTTGTAGTAAACAATGTATCTGTGGTGCTCTCTGGGCTTGAGTATGATTGGCCCAAAGGGACATGGTTGGTGGTGATCTAGTGGATGGGGCACTGGACTAGGACTCAGGAGATCTGGGTTCAGTTTCTGGCCCAGCCACAGTGTGGAACCCTGGACAGTTTAATCTGTTCCGTACCTCACTTCCCCATCTGTAAAATGGGGGAGGAGAACAGTTCCACACAAATGAACCAGGAGCCCTGGAAGTGACATGCTGTTGTCCATAGGGTCAGAACTACTAGAGATGGCAAAAAACGAGCTCCAAGCATACACCGTTACGTTGCATGGGATCTACAGCTTTCTTTGTTAGGCATTTAATCAAGAAACCCAACACTCCACTTCCTAGCAGGGTGTCTATGTGGTGGAGGGGATTGTACATCATCTAAGCAATGGCTGTGCTGCAGTTCTGCCTGGTAGTAATGTCTAAGTCGTTGCCATGTGTACTTTTCTTCTCAGTGGGTTCTTCAAGCTCTCTGAGTTCAGGAGGCTCATTCAGCGGCAGACACTTGCTGGTGGGAGCTGGTGGGGATGCCATGGAAGCTCCATCTAGTCTCCGGTACACTCTTGTGGATCCTAATGCAGCTAATCTGGAAGGGACAGTTACATTTGAGGCACCAGAACTGCCTGAGGAGACGCTCATGGAGGTGGGTACAGCCTGTGGACTTAAAACAGAAAGGGGGGGGGGGGCGAATCACCAAAAGCAAATCCAAAATATTGGATATTTGCAGCAGATGGGGTCAGACCCTCAGCAAGGGAGCAAGGCCAGTTTACACCAGATCTGGCCCATAAAGTTCAATAAGTCAAAAATGCTTTCAGCATATTGGTCCTCTTTGTCTGGGAGGGAACAAAGTTACTGAACTTTTTAGTCCTTGTAGCTGGTTACTGGAGTGACGGAGGGTATAATTTTGCCTTTTCTAAAGCTGAAATTGAAGGTTGGAAACCGCATTCAATATTTCACGTTCTTCTTTGACTGAAAATCAGCTGGTTGTGAAGAAAGTCTGGGGTTTTTTTCTTTTTAAAAGAAAAAAAATAAAGTGTTACTGATGTCTAGCCAGAATCCAGCCAGCAAGGTATTGAATGTATCCCATTACTATCTTCTGCATGCACTGTGGATTCCGTTAGCGATACAATCTCCGATGAAAGCACCTAAAAGAAGAAAAACTGGATGCTTGTGTTGATAGCAGGAGAGAGAGACTCTGAACCAACAAAATAGGCTGTTGAATCATCTTTGTCAAGTTGAAAGGCAGCCAGACACCCCCTTTTTCCCACAGTGAATGGAGCTGGAAGCATAGCAAATGCTCCCACCGCCCAAGTGCATTTGATATGTAAGTCAGGTTATCCATTTGCAGTGGAGCTGGGGAGTGAGGGGAAAAACTAAGGCCTGGTTTCATCTTTATTCATAATCTTACGGAAGCTCATCTACGACTATGGAGGGTTTTTTACAACTAAGCCTTGACTCCAATATCAAAAAATCGTCCTCTAGATACGTGCGGAGACCTGTGCCCATTGGTTTAAGAATTAAGGTTTGATGGTTCCATTTTTAAAAAAAATATTTAAAAAATCAAGTTAGAAAAATGAGACTTGAGCTGTCAGGTGTGCACTGAGTTGGTTTCATCTGCTAAGTTTTCTGCAGAGCCATGGGGCTGAGATTTTAACATGGATGTGATCCATGTTGTGTGGGAGTTAACTGAACTTCCTGCCACCTTAAGAGCCCCAGAAGCATGGGAATGTGGCAGCCACTCCTCTGTAGGCCTGAACAGAATCTTCCCAAGGAAATGTCAGCTTGATCTTGTTAATGCTGTGCAGTTCTGCTTCAAATGTCTGCAGTGAGTCATTTTGGTTTGGTCCTCATTTCTGCTGAATGCAGGCTTTAATAATCCATTCGCATGTTGCAAAACCTCCCTGGCACCCAGCTTTTTTGGCTTATTTGTAACCCCTTTTGTGCCCTGTGGATCTGTCCGGAATGCCAACCTGACAAATTTTCCACACAGATGCTTTCTGCTGACGTTTTTACAGCACACTGAAATGTTGGCATTTTGAAACCTATTATTTATCTCAGGTTTTGTTGTAAAAAGTAAGTGGATGTTTTTTCTTTGAAAAAGTTCCTTTAGGGGAAAATGAGACAAATTCAGGACTGTATTTAAAAGTTTGATGTGCAGTGCTAAAACAAAGTTCATATTGGGGACTGGGGCAGGAGAGGTTCTGAATGATTACTGATGGCAGGGCTGGAAAGTACCATAGGCTCTTTATGGGTAGAGAGAAAGGAAGGTCCACTGAGTAGGGTGATAACCTGGCGGTTGGGAGACTCGGTTTCAATTCCTGTTCCTTCATATGTGACCTTGGGCAAGTCACTTAATCTCTCTGTGCCACAGTTCCCCATCTGTAAAACTGAGATAATAGCACTTCCCTACTTCACAGGGGTATTGTGAGGGTAAAGACACTGGAGATTTTGAGGTGCTGTGGAGGCCATGTACATATGAAACCCCTGAACCAAGAAGCTGAACTGATGAGTGGATAAAGAAAGCTATAGAATTGGTTGCTCAATATGAAGGATGTATTTCTCCCTTTGATGGCTGCCCATAACTCATAGACTAAAGGGCATTAACCTGCCGCTTTGAGAGAAGGACTGACCCATTGTATGAACAGAGAGACAAGGTGGGTGAGGTGATGTCTTTTTATAGGCCCCTCCCCCACCTTGTCTCTCTAATATCCTGGGACCCACATGACTAGGACACTGCATGCATCCATTGAATGCATGACAGACCTGCTAGCTCTTCCGATCATTTTGATAGAAAATACCACAAAGGGAGTTCCACGAGAAGTTCCAGCGAGAAGTTCTAACAGGTTTTATAGTCACCTCAAAGAGCCAATAGTTACTGCAGGTCCTATGAGTAGTTAGCCTTCAGGCTATACTGGGCAGGGTTTATTCAGTAAAACTCCCCAAGAAATGGGGAAGTGCCCCTCTGGGCTGAGCCCATTGCTGTGCGGTTTCTTCCCCATATTAAATTAAGGTGCCTTGTAGCTCCAGGTGCTGGATTGAGAGCCAGGAGGCCAAAGGCCACGGTTCACCCACCGAACAGGCACTCAGGCAGCAGCAGGACAAGTTTGCCCTGTCAGCAGGCCTCACTCCTGACCTGAAATAGGAAGCAACTCTGGAGACGTTGGTTCTGTGACGGTGTCGACTCAGACTGAAGACTCTAAGGAGTGGGGTGTTGTGTTGTATTGACAGCCTGGTGTGAGGCTAGTATTTGTGGGGTTTACATACATAGGCATTCAAGCCAGTTACTTCCGGATGTGCCCAGCTCTGCTCTCAATCACTCCATTGCTTGCCCCAGTGACAGCGAGACGCATTAGGCCCGCGGTTCACAGAAACTCCCCTCGGCTTTGATAGATTCCTAAGCAGTCTCACAGAGAGGAAAACAGATTAGCCTGTTACTGGGAGCCTGGCTCACCAGCTTCTCTGGGGAACTGCTTGTAAACTGGTGGCCTGAAGCTGTGCTCCGTTAATCTGTGAAGGAGGAGGATTGGTGTCTGGGCTTGGGTCCGAGTGCAGGGATTTCATGCCCAGACACAACAACAGCTCCTTGGAAGAATTACATCCTCAGCTTCTGCTTTCATAATCCAGTGATGAGTCCTCCGTGTGCTGGCACTGTTGCCAATGTGTCCAGCCTCCCTCACACGCTGCATCCTACACGTAACCTCTGTGTTGGTGTTTCCTTCTCCAGCAAGAGCACACGGACATCCTGCGCAGCCTGCGCTTCATGCTTGCCTTCGTCCACTATGTGATGGAAATTGCCACCATCAAAGGGAGCACCAGCGAGATGAGCAGCTCGGTGGCCTCTGAGTACCAGCTTCAGGAGAGCGTGGTGGCTGACCAGATCAGCCTTCTCAGCAGGGAATGGAGGTAAGGCCTGGGGAGAAGCCAGGATTCCTTGACCTTTTCCCAAAACCACCCTAGCTGCTGTGCGTTGCTTCTCTCTGCCACGTGCCTGGTGTGTGCATTTGGAAAGCACTCTGGGACACTTATTGTAGAGGTCGTGCTATAAATACACCGACCAGCCCATTGATCTGCTTGCACTGAAATGTGCTTCCTTTGCAGCTATGCAGAGCAGCTGGTACTGTACCTGAAAGTAGCAGAGCTGCTGTCCTCGGGCCTGCAGACAGCCATAGAACAGATCAAGGCAGGCAAGCTGTGCCTCTCCTCCACTGTCAAACAAGGTAAGGGCCCCTGAGCACAAGTACAAGTGACCCGTCTGGAATGCCGGAGCTGTGGAAAGGAGCTTGGAATGAGGATGTTGTCCCCTCCCCACAAGCCCCCCCCCCCCCCCCCCGCTGCATTGCCTTGAGACTTCAGCAGTAAGAGCAGAGTGCTGAGTTCATCCTGCTAGCTAGTTCCGACCCTCTCTATTATATACTGAGTGCCCCAGGTGAACAGTGCAGGCTGTCTGGGATCACTTGCGTGGAAAACCAGCTGCCTCCTCTTTGGAGCTCCCAGAGGAGCAGCTTTTACACATGCGTGCACACGCCTGCCCCTTTCCTCCATCCACATATATGAGCCATCGCCACTGAACTCGGCTAGTGGCCTCACACTCAATAGTGAGTGCCACTGATGCATGTAGTCAGCCTTCCTCGCACTCCTCTGCCCCGCTCCACCCACCTGTGCTGGCAGTTTCCTTACACGCTGCCACCCTCTGCCAGTGCGCACACATACCCCCACTCTGTACCAGCAGCCTGCCTCCTCTCTTCCCCCACCTTCTCCCAAGTATTATGTTCTGTTTGCAAAGTTATCCGCACATGAGCCTCCTGGCATTGCTGGCATCCTCAGGGATGCTTTTCATACACCTCAAAGAACCTGTTCCTCCCGTGACATTCAGTTTATGCAAGAACCCAGGTTCTCGCTTGTGCCGCTGTATGAATCCTCACTGCAGTTAGAAAGAAGGCATCTGATCTGAATATCTCGGCACGTCTATACACAGGTGCTTAATTATACGGGATGGGGGTGCAACTTAATTACATGCTGTGTGTATTCGTAATGCGTGCTTACTTGGCAAGTTGAGTCATTTCTTGGCAATCGTGACTTTCAAGTGAAAGAAACAAAAAAACAGGAAGTAACAATACCCAATGGCAACATAGGAAGCCGTTTATCAGCCTGTTATGGCCTTCCATTCGTTCTGACGTGTTACGCGTCTCTGGCCATCGCACAAGGCGGCACTAGTCAGTACAAAGCTAGTGGCTGGGTTTTTGTCTTAGCATTGGGACGCTATTGGGGGAGTCTTTCAAAGGCACCAAGGGCAATTAAACTCCCGTCTCCCATTGGCTGCCATCTAAATGTGCTTTGTGCCTTTGAAAATCACCTCTCTGCATTAGGGGGGGTGTTGTCAGTAACTGCGTACCCTCTCTTTCTGCAGTGGCCAATGCAGGGACTTAGCTACACAGTTTCCACTCATGTAAATGGAAAGTCACGCCGCTACGTCTCCTCCTTGCCACTTAGAAAACCTTCTCCTGTTCAGTGGCTGAAAGGTTCAGAAAGCCCCTGGGTGCAAATTAGCCTTTGCAGAGCAGTTTCCCCGCAGAGGCCGTAGCACTCAGCTCTCCCTGCTCAGTGACTCTAGCTGCACTGGGTTTTGTTCAGGTATAGGGCAGTGGCCAAAGGAAATACTGCATCAGTAAATCCCGGTGGCTGGAATTTTACTCCACTCCGTGGATTTTCTGTAACTGACTCTAACTTCCCCCTTGAAAGAGAAGATGGCAGAGGCTGAAGCTTTCCGAGTGCCAAATCCGCTGTACGTTACTGTACATCATACACTGCCTGGTGCCACGCAGGTCATCCACCGGGCTCTCTAAGAACCGAGGATGAGCTTCTGAGACTAGTCTCCGAACTCTGAAGTAGAACATATTCAGGGAGAATTGGAATGAGTTTGCAGAAGCTGTGGCCAGCCAAGGCTACGGCTGTCCTTGTAGCCTGAATAACAAATTGTTCTGAGCATTTATAGAGAAGTCGTAACCTCTCTTTTCCCAGATGCTCGTTAGGTACCTTGCAGATTGTAGCCTCTAGATGTATAACTGCGCTTTCACCAAAATGCATTGGGAATTAGGCAAGCTATTCCATTCTTCCTTCTCTCCCTACGAAGCACTGCTTAGAATTCAGGGTCTCAAAGTAAATGAGGAAGTGAGAGCAGTTTGAAAGACACACTACTTGTGATGAACAGTCCCTTTTTAACATGTAAAGTTGAATGTAGGCATTAGGGGGAGACCTTCAAAGGCACCAAGTCCCATTAGCTCTGCAGGCTGACCTGTGTGCCTTCGAAAAATCTCCTGGTTAGTCTAGGACGTGTATCCGAGCTTCAACAAAGCGAGAGACTGAGCCGCTTTTAGAACACCCTTTTGGATTGTTCTTGCTGGCCACGTACAGTAACGTTTACATAAATTCTTCTTGCTCTTCTCCATCACGCAGTCCTGGAGCCTTAAAATCCTAGCTGCCCTGCCGGAAGGGAGGTCAGGTTCACCTGGCAGGGAGCAAAGTGCTGCTCAGCAAATCATTGATATATCCCTGCTCCACTCCATTGCTTCACCCACTCTTGGCATTGTAGGCTCCATCAGCTACCATAGGTGAGGCAAGTTTGCATCACGCCACCAGCCATCGGATCAGAGAGGCTCCGTTTCTGGAGTGTTTGCTGTTCCCAGTGGCGTGTGAGGCAAAGTGCACACATTGAATTGCCTAAACCAGTGGTTCTCAAACTTTTGTACTGGTGACCCCTTTCACATAGCAAGCCTCTGAGTGTGACCCCCCTCCCCCATATAAATTAAGAACACTTTTTAATATATTTAACACCATTATAAATGCTGGAGGCAAAGCGGGGTTTAGGGTGGAGGCTGACAGCTTGCAACCCCCCCTGTAATAACCTCGTGACCCTCCTGAGGGGTCCCGACCCCCAGTTTGAGAACCCCTGGCCTAAACCTTGTTTCAGCTAAAAGAAACGAAACTAGAGCTGGTGGCAGGGAAACTAGAAGCATGTGTGGGTATCTCCATATAAGAGCCTTGAAGCTACTGCACGAGGCTAAGTCAAAGCCCATGATAGTGACGGGTATTTCCCAGTCTGTATGCTGCTGAATGGCTGAAGCTTTGCTTTAAACAAAGCACCTTTGAGACACTCCTCCAAGGAGCGTGGGGAGTAGGTGAAAGAGGCAAAGCAGGAAGTGGAGAGGAACATTTTGTTTCTTTTGCCCTAGTTGTGAAGAAGCTGAACGAACTTTATAAATCCAGCGTGTCGGCCTGCCATTCTCTGAACATGAGACTCCAGAGATTCTTCTTGGATAAACAGAAGCTCATGGATCGGATCAACAGCATCACAGCAGAGAAGCTCATTTTCAGCTACGCCGTGCAGATGGTAAAGATCTCGCAGCCCTGTAGGAGCAATGTCCAGCATGCATCATGGCTCAGCATGATTGGTCACAGCTCACATACAGGGTGCTGGCAGGTTGTTTTCACGCCTGGCTCGTTGCGCGTTGGAGGGCCGGGAGGGGACATACGTAGCGCTGAGTGAATAATGGATTTTTCAGTTGCTGGCAATTCAGAAAAATCAGACAAATGTTTCATTTTCGGGGTAAACCAAAAAGAAATGTTTAGGGAATGGAAAAGTCAGAAAACATTTAGAGTTGAGTTGAATGAAACATTTTGTTTGACCACGACTCGAAATTCTTCATTTTGATCTGGGACGTTTTAACAAAAGCAAAAGAGGACTAAGCATGGAGTGGCGATGGTGCCCTGCTTTTAGCCCAGTGGTTAGGGCACTCACCTGGGATGTGGGAAGACCTAGGATCAATTCCCCTCTCTGCCTGATGTGGAGAAGGGATCTGAACTTGCATCTCCCCTGTTCCAGGAGGAGTACCCAAGCCCTGAGCTATGGGGCATTCTGAGGCAGGCATCTCTCTGTCTCGGTGAAGCTGTTCCACTTTTTATTAAAAAAAACATGAAATAGTTATGGCAGCAGGAACTTGAATGTGGGTCTCCCACATCCTAGGTGGGTGCTGTAACCACGGGGCTCTAGAGTCAGTCTGACTCTCTTTTGCTGGCCCCGTGGCTGTTCGTTGTGGCTCTGAATTGCCACTGTGCTGTCGTCCTCCTCCGGCCGTTTTGTAGCTCCGGCCCGAAATGCGTTGGTGACGTTGAAACAAAACATTTCTTTTCAACGCCATCGAGCCATTTCGATGTTTCGATCCCCTCGAAACTATTCGGCAAACTCAGCACAAATTCGTGGATGGGTTTGGATTGACCGAAACGGCGTTTTGGGGTGAATAAACGATTATGAAATGGTGCCCAGCTCTCGGTGCGCGTGCTGCTGAGCTTGGCGTGATGGTGCAGCCTCAATACTGCCCCTGCTCTCAATGCTGCCCTCAATGCTACCCTCATGCTGCACAGAATAACTGGGGGGGGGGGGGGGGCTTCTGCACACAGGTGCAGTCTGCAGCCCTGGACGAGATGTTCCATCACAGGGAGGACTGCGCACAGAGGTACCAGAAGGCTCTGCTGCTGATGGAGGGGCTCTTGAACATCATAACGGAGCAGGGGGACATCGAGAACATCAATAAATGTGAGCAGCTGGGCGCTCAGTTTCTTACTAGAGCCCTGTGTATTTTTCCATTGGTGGATCCAGAGTCTCAGTCTCCAGGGTTCCTTCCACCGGGACTAAGTTCTTGTGGACGCACCAAAAATGTCTTTTGTTTGGAATAACTCCTTCATTGCTCAGCCACCTGCCTCCCGCTTACAGAGCGGCAGGACACTGCCGTAAGGACCTGCCGCCCCGGCAGAGAGATTGCTAGGGCTGTAATGCTGTGTGAAGGAGCTGGCTCAGGGCATGGGTCTGGCAGAAGCGAAGGTGTGGGTTTGGTCCCCAGCTGGGACTGTTAGTCTGGTCACTCGGGACAGCAAACCGGCAGTAGCTGTTGCGTGAAGGTCGCTGCCTGACACAATCAGGGCTGCGGCAGCTCTTCCGAATGAACATCTAAGGGTACGTCCCCCGCAGGCAGAGGTGTGATTGCAGCTCGTGTCGGTTACACCCAAGCTAGCTTTGATCACGCTAGTGCCGCTAAAAGCAGCAGTAATGATGCAGCAGCCATGCTGCGATCAGACCTCCGACTGCAGTGCAGACACACCCCGTGTCAGCTTGCGAACCCTTTGCCAAATCCTCCCTCCCCTCCATTAACCACGGAGCCCGAAATGGCTGAGACTGTGGCAGGCAGGTTTTGTTCATCAGCAGTCGATGCTGAAATCTGAACTCTGACCTCCTTGCGGCCCCTTCCCCCCAGTCTCTTTGCCCTCCCCAACCCCCCGTCTCTTTGTAGCCTTCAGAGAACAAACCGGCCCTCTTAGTTTTCCCACCGCAGGACAAACAGACCCCTCCCAGTTAGCACCCTTCCTCTGTCCTTGTGAGGGACCCTCTGTCCGTCCCGCTGGCCGGAGGGTTGGGTGTCATTCTGAGAGCACTGAGCTAGCGTGGACAAAGAGCCCGTTCTCTCTGCCCTTGGTCAGTATGGCTCAGTTACAGAACCTGCCTCGGCACACCAGGGCAGCGGGGAAAGTCTAATTAGTACCATGTCAAAAAGCAAGAGAGTGGGTTAAATTCAACTCTGCCTGTGCTTTCACCAGAGCTAAATCTGGCAACTTAACTGCAATGGCAAAACCATTATAGCTGGCTTCCCGGCTGGGGAATTGCACAGCCACCAACTACACTCTTCCCCTGGAGGCACAAAAATTGCCAGTTAGATTGCACCTGTTCCTCAGCAGGGGCGGTGCCATTGTCCTAATCAGCACCTAGGTGTTCAGTGACGCTAGATACCTTATGGAAGAAGAGAATTCCAGCCCGCAAGCAATCAGTCAGTTATTATTTAACTTTAACGGCTGATCTGAAGTGTTAATAAAGGCGGGGGGGACTTCTGCTTTAACAGGGCATGGTAGGCACTGACTGGATTATTAAGGAATGCTATGGCGTTGCAGACACTTCTCATCAAGTCTCAAGCGTATCACTTATTCAGAGACGTAGCTCGCTGGCTAATCCACCTGAAAGACGCCTCTCCCCAGCAGAGATCTAGTCACTAACTTTTTTTAAAACTGAGGCTATGTCTACACTACGTCCGTTACAGCGGCACAGCTGCACCGATGCCGCTGCGCCACTGTAGCGCTTCTGATGAAGACGCTCTAAGCCGACAGGAGCGGCGGTAGCTAAAGCTGTTGGCGGGAGAAGCTCTCCCACCGACATAGCGCTGTCTACACCGGCACTTAGGATGGCATAACTCAGTGGTTTTCAAACCGCAGGTTGCGACCCAGGTCAGCACTGCCGACCGGGCCATTAAAAGTCCCGTTGGTGGTGCTGCCCGGCTAAGGCAGGCTAGTCCTTACTTGTTCTGACACCGCGCTGCACCCCAGCAGCAGGTCCGGCTCCTAGGCAGGGAGGCCACAGGGCTCCATGCTCTGCCCCTCCCCTGAGCACTGGCTCTGCACTTGCCAGAAAAAAAAGTTTGAAAACCACTGGTATAACTTGCGTTGCTCAGGGGAGTGGATTATTCGCACCCCTGAGCAACGTAAGTTATACCGAATTAGTTTGTGATGTAGACATAGTCCCAGAAAGCTGGTCTCTCTCACCAACAGAAGTTGGCCCAATAAAAGATATTACCTCACCCCTTGTCTCTCTAATAGCCTGGGACCAACACAGCTACAACAACACTACATATGTTCTTTAACCCAATTTATTTCACAGCTTCCTGTATGAGACAATCTCTCTTGCGTCTCTTGTTAGAGTGTGACAGGCTGTATTTTAGATCCAAATGTACAGCCCAGCTACACACACCTACCAGTATTAATTATTTACATCAGGAATTCAGAATCTTGAGCCTGAAGCTTTAGGAATTAATCCCACCTAACTTTGAACTTCCTGCCTCCATAAGGGTCTGATCAGACCCTGATTGCTTTGTGTCCCAGATTGGGCCTTGGCAAATATGGTTGAGATCTTGCGCCATCTTCCCTACTGGCGTAAACCACTTCATTGATTTAAATAGTTACAACCCCACTGATTTTAGAGGCAAATTAGGGCCCTTTCTTTCTGAGAACTCCACATCCCTATGAGGGACAGTGTCCAAAGTACTGTTCTCTGGAGTCTCTAATGATTCCCACTTCTCATGCTCCTCTATGCATGAGGACGTTTTGAGTCAGGTACTCAGCTGGTGTAAATGGGTCTAACTCCATTGACTTAACAGAGCTGCACCCATTAACATCGGCTGAGGATCTGATCCTGTATATGTCTCCTTATTTTGTTAGCTTTAATATTGCTGGAGGTCAAGAGACTGATTTCCTGTGTCCTTTCTCTCGGACAGGTAAGATGTGTATTGAACGCCGGCTGTCGGCTCTGTTATCGGGGATCTGTGCGTGATTTTAAAAGTGCTGCTCGCCACGAACCTCTCGCCAGCAGATCACGCTCAGTTTCCGATCGCCTGCTGCAGTGGTGGAGGTACGACCCTGGCTGTGGGGAGCCTGGAAGACAAACTGCTTGATCTTATTTGTAGTCGTCAGGAAGGTTTTCCACAGCAGGGATTTGGATTCTCTTTTGGGGGACATATGACAGCAGCGATCGCAAGCACTTCCCCACCATATAGACTGGGGGAAGACAGAGGAGAGATGCAGGGTTTTTCCCTCTCGGTGGAGGGGGCGAAGGATAGAATTTCCCTTCCTCCCACTTCAAAGGACAAGGCTGCTGCCTTGCCCTCCTGCTCCGAGCCGGAGTATTTTAGTGCCGCATCCATTGCTGGCAGTGGATGTGCTGAACTGTTAGCAGAAAGTTTCAGGTGGACTGTTCAGTGAATTGAGAAGGCCAGTTGCATACTTTCCCCATCCCCACTGATAGCCAAGCACTCAGGAACTTGCTGTTGACCTGCAGCTGCTCCTTCTCCACACTCGCCCTTCTTGTATATGTCCTGCCACGGAGCACTTCCTGTGTGGCGGAGAGGAGTAAGGTGGGGAAGCTGGATCTCTTTTCCTGGAGCGTTGCTGAAGACAGCTGCAACCTTCCGAAAGACTTCCCGAGCAACGCTGGAACCGCGTCACCACCGAGGAGGCTCCCCTGTACCAAGCATGAGGAGGCGGGTCACATCCCTACCTGGACGGGGAGCAACCAAGGACAAGAAAGTTGTGTATATATATTTAAAAACAACTCTAGCGTTACAAGAAACCCTGATGGTTTTTCCCCCTGTGGGGTCAGTATCCTAGACCCTTGACTGCACAGCTTGGCCCATCGGTACATATCCAACAGGAGGTGGCGCCCATGCTGTCCTACTTTCAACTGTTGGTTAGATAACCCTTTCCCCCACTGCCCCCCCAAAACACTAACTTTGTGAATCAAAGAAGCACTTTACACACTATGGGAACTTTAACAAGTTGACTTTGCATCACACGGTGACCCCGGAACTTCACGACTGCTGGGAATGCTGTTCTTTTGTTCCTCGTTGTTTTATTGCACTACGTGTGTGTGTATCTATATGAATACATATTCCTCAGGCGAATATGTATCGATATATCGCGTGTGTGTCACTGTATGTATTTAACTGTACTGTGTCTTGTGCATGTGCAGCAAACAGCAGTCACACGGTCCATGTGCTGTTCCCCTCCGTGCCAGGCAAAGCTGACTTGAAATCCTGCAGTACCAAGAGGTTTTTTTATTTAAATGTTCTTTTTAAGGACCGTCAGTACAAAGCTCCATGGTTTTTAAGAGCTCAAGAACAGACATTGAGATCTTAAATATTTACAACCGAAAATGCATTTTTTTTTTATTGTTTTGCTGCTTCATTTTTATAAAACCAACCAACCCTTTTAGTGTTCAGTTACCTTCAGCATTTCTTTTTAAGAGACTGTGTAGCCAAACCAGGCCTGTGGGTGTGGGCGGCTGAAGACCTGTTGAGGCTTGGATGCTGCGAGTGTGTGTGTGAGGGGAAATCTGGCTGTGTGTGTGTGTGCGTGGGCGCGTGGGCGTGTTTTAATTTATCAGAGTCATGGCAGTATTTTGTTAGCGCTGAGTGGAAAAAGTAACCTCCGGGGACGAAATGCGAACTTTGGGCTTAGCTTTTGGGATTTAATAACATTTTGCACATAGTGGTTAAATATTCATTACCTCTCTCTCTCTCTCTCTCTGCCACTGTAATTTTTTGCACGTTTTTGTATGACACTCTTTGGAAAAAATATTATGCAAGGAACAACTCTGACGTGTGAACCAGCTTCGTCTATGGTAAGATGGACGCTTCTCGTGGCAGAACACAAAAGTAAATAAACCCCCGCCCCTTTCCAGGGGAGTTGGATTACATGATGTGTCACTTCAGTATCAGGCCTTCATTGTTTCATTCATTCACAGCCTGCTGCTGCGGTGGCTATGTGTGCCTATTCCTAAAATAGAAACAAACCTGTGGCTGGAGGTGTTAAACAAGAAGCAGACCACTTCGGAAAGGATCGCCACCAGTCCTGCAATAGGCTATGCTACGAGTGCAGTACGTTCACCTGGATGCAGTGTGGAAACAGTAAGCCAGGACAGACTTCCCAGCAGACGTGTGCTTTTCACACTGAATGCCATGGATACCCCACAAACTTAATCGCTTATTGCCAAGTTTTAGTCAGTTGCATCCCAGGATTCGTGTTTATGCCACAGGTGTACCGATCCGTATACATGACAAGCTCAGCACTAACCTTCCAGCTGTACTTAATTACTTGAATGTATCAAATTTGTCCACATTCAACGTATATAAATATATATTGCTCAAAAAAAAAAGTGGTTTACAGATCTTCAACCAATATATAAATAAATATATATGTGTGTGTGTGTGTACATATTACATATATTTTCTCAATACTTGAAACTTAACCACTGTGCTCGGATTTAAAAAATAAACAAACAATGAGAAAAAGACAAAACAAAAAAGACAGATGATTTCTTTTGCCATCACTTTGGTGACTTTATTTGTTATCTAAATGCATGTAGCGTGAATCCAACTTTTTTTTTTTTTTTGGTAAAAATAGTATTTATTGCTTTGTAGACAATAAGGAATGCAAAAAAGAAAATTTGAAATTGCTAGTCTAGTCTATTCACTATCGTTATGGGTTTGTTACTTGTTGCAGCGTTTGTACGTAGCGTCTTAAATAGATTTCAAGAAACCTCAATCTAATAACACGTATCTTCAGGTTTGTGAGAAAGTGTATGATGTTATTCTTTATAAGGTAATGCTCGATTGTCAACTTTTTTTTTTAATTTGTGTTTTGTGTGACTTTTTTTTTTGGCTTTAAATTGTATAACACTGATTTAAGAAAATAAAACTGATTTGAAATTGTCCATGATTGCGTATCCGTTCTCCAGTATCACTTAGTTGGTAGCATTAACGCTAATAATACCTCGCTGTTATTGAACACTTCTCATCAGTGGAGGTCAGTATCCGTTTACAGCTGAGGAATCCCTGTGATAAGCAGATGATAGCTAGATCCCACCAGTCCTGCAAGCACTTAAACATGGGCTTAACTTTATGCATATGAGTAGTCCTGGTGGACTAAAGTTTCCCCCCATGCTTAAGTATTTGCAGCATTGGGATCCTGGGGCAATTTGCTGCACTTTGAGGCTAAAATTACGTGTTGTGGTTCAGAGGCCTGAGGGCAGGTTAGAAGCACATAGTCAGGTGATGTCCCAAATACTAGGGTTGTGTATAGTGTTTTACGTTTTGAACGTTTTTATAAGAAATGTGGGTTTTGGTCATTTAAAAAACTTTATTTCATTGATATGGTAACAAATTCCCTTGATCTACCGGCTTTTCTATTCCAGGTGTCTGGCTTAGGCTGGGGGTTTTGTTGTTTTGGGGAGGGGGTAGAGGGAATTTCAGCCAAAAAGATTCTGATATTTCCAAGAAAAATTAATTGTCTTGCCCATGTTAAAACCACCTCTGTCGACATTTCCTTTGAGAGGCTCTAGTGCCCCATCCTTTGGAGCAGGGTCTTGAAATTTGGCAGGGGGTAGCCTTTGTGCCAGGGGTGTGCCTCTTGCCTTTCCCATGAAAATTTGCCCACATTTGGCCAAGCTATAAGCTTTTGAAAAATTGCAGCTTGCACATGCTCAGTAGAGACTTGCTAGAGCTTTGCAGCTAAATTCATGGAAGGTTCCATCTATACTGGGCCTGTTCCAGCCCGGGGCTGAGCAGAACTTCCCTGTAGTTGGAGCTCTGAGCTGCTGCAAGGCCAAGCATCAGAACTGAGAGCAGGGAGCCTGTGTCACCTCTGTTCTAAATGAACACATGGTGGAGGACGCTGCCTGATTTGAATGCAGAGAGAGGATGGGGAGACAGGAAGGGCAGGGAGAATAGATTGGGACAAGGAGTCTGGTGGGAGGAGATACAAACTGGAGGCTGACAGAGTGGGTGGGAGAGAAACTGAAGTTGGGGTGTGGGAGACTGGAACTGGCTGGGCAAGGAGACTGGGAACAAGGAGCTGCGGGGAGAATGATAGGGAAATTGGGATGGGGAGTCCTGATGGGTGAGAATAGTCCTTGCTGTGTAAAGAGATGGGGACTGGGATGAGAATCTTGAGGAGTAGAGATTGGGATTAGCTACTTGAGAATTGGAGTGGGATGAGGAGCCAGGGGTATGGAGCTGGGACAAGATAGGTTGGAGAGGATGGGGTAGAAGGGGTCACACTTGGAAGGAATGGGTTAAAAAGTCTGTGCCCACTGGAGCACACTCCCGTCCAGACCCCAGAGCGCAATCCAAGATTCCTGAGTCTCACCATTCCTCTGCTGTTGGCAAGTCTCCATGAACCCCAGCAGCAAAGTGTGTTCTCCATCCCCTTCTTGTGCCGGCCCTCAGCGGGGATGACAACATTCTGCTGCTATCAGTTACTCTGGTAGCTCCAGTGACAGAGCTGTGTGTGGTAGAGCTAAACTTTCCACCCCTGCTGATGACCCACGTGGGTATCACTCGGAGGCCACATCAAGGAATTTCTGGGTTTTTTCCAGTTTGCTTTTTTAAAAAGTTGGAAAATGACACACAATGTTCTATTAAAAGAACCTTATTAAATTGCAAAGTTAAGCACTCAGAGCTAGGAAATGCCATCGGGGCAAATGAAGGTTGCACAGGCATCTTTAATTCTGCACTTCCTAATTTTTTGAATGTTTGCCTTTGCAACCTAGTTCTTTGTGTGGGCTGTAGTACATAGGAACTATGGGAACAGTTTGATGAAATGTAATTCCAGAATATGCTGGTTCATCAAAGCTGAAACATACGTGCCTGTGTATGTATGAGCAAGAGCGCGCATGTCTGATTCTCAATCTTTCATTCTACAGCCAGATGCTTAGAGCATGTGCCTTGGATGCAGGAGACCCTGGTTCAAGTCCCTGCTCTGCCTGATTTAGAGAGCTCTGTGATGGAAAGACGTTGCTGCAAAGCCACACTTGAACCTGTCTCTCTGACATACCCAGTGAGTGACCTAACCACTTGGCTAGTCTGGATCTCTGGTGGTTTTTCATTAAAAAATTCAAAGGAGCTACTTTAAACCTTGAAATTCTTCATGAAGTACAATTACTGTTTTCCAGCCAGCCCTGCTTAATGCTATCCGTTCCCTCTCCCACCCCCGCCTTTCCCACCGAAGGGAATTTGATTCATACCGGCTCTCGCTGAGAACGTTTTTCCCTTGAAATGCTGCTAGCGAGTACGTTATCGTTTACGCTGACTCGTTCGGGGACTTGCTTTTCTCAGCAGAATTGCTCAGTGCGCAGGATGGTCCTGAGAGCGTGTAGTTCCGCGGTTCTCAAACTGGGTTGTGACCCTGTTTTAATGGGGTCGCCGGGGCTGGTGTTAGACTTGCTGGGGCCCGGGACTGAAGCCGAGCGCCACCACCCGGGCTGAAGCCCAAGCCCCACTGCCCGGGGTCGAAGTCTGAGGGCTTCCACCCTGGGTGGCAGGGCTCAGGTTACAGGCCCCCTGCCTGGGGATGAAGCCCTTGGGCTTCAGCTTTGCCCCCCCCCCCCCCACCCTGGGGTGGTGGAGCTCGGGCGGGCTCAGGCTTTGGTCCCCCCCTCCTGGGGTCATGTAGTAATTTTTGTTGTCAGAAGGGGGTCACAGAGCAATGAAGTTTGAGAACTCTTGGTGTAGTTTAAAGAGATGGGGAAAAGTTCTCTTGGCACAGCTTTGACAAGCATTTTGTAGGTGTGCCCGGTCAGCCTTCCACGATTCCAGCCAAAACAAAGCTCCTGTAAACATTGAAATAACAGTTGGCTTAGCCGCTCTATACATTGCTGCCTAGTGTGTAGATCCTGAGGCACGCTCGGAAGCCATGCATTTATTTTGAATGGGTATAAAACCTTGCTCTGTGGGATAGCTGAGATGTGCATCAACTCCCTGTGATATGGTCAGGGCACAAATTAGAGGAGTTGTAACAGTATGTAGCAGAGTCTTTGCATGTTGTAAAGTACCACGGGCTGGGGCAGGGCTTTTCTTTTGAAGCTGCCCTTTGGGGAGTTAAAGGACTGTGGGGAAAACTTCTAGCCAAGCAAACTTCAGAGAAGAACCATGTAAACAGCGCTTTAAACAGTAGGTTGACAACTTTCTGCTGAGTCCATGGGACTCTGTGCATAGTCAACAAACCACAGGGGAAGGGATGAACACAAGGGAAACCAGTGCTCTCTTCTGTTTTATAAAAGTGTTAAAAATGCGCTTGAGGGGCCCGTGGATTTTGGTGACACTAGTGTAAATTGCACTGCCTTTCAGACACTCATGAGCTATTTTAGAGCTGTTGCTTTTTTAGTCTAAAAACTTAAGCCAAGACATTTCTCCAGCAAATTTGGCTTTGTTCCCATTTTATATTTCTTAGCTGGTAAACACGTCTGTAAAAACATGTTCAGTCCACTGTCAAAGTTCAAAGGGAGGGTGGTGCCAGCGAGGAAGTGCTCAAGAGGTGGGTGTTTGAAAACCCAGAGGCTACAAAACTCAAGTGTTCCAACTTTAGCTACATGCACAAATCCCTTCTTCTTTTTAAGCTCCATTTTTTAAAATGGGGAGTTAACTCAATCAAAGCACATTTTAACCACACAGCACCTACTTCAAACTACCATCAGAAAAGCGATAGTCCTCCGCCTTCCCCTTCAACCATGCTTTGTTGCTAGTTTTATAGTGAGCTGACCTTAGAAGCATACTGTTTAGGTCTGTGCTGATGGATGGCGCTCTTGGAACTGATCAGACTTAGTAGCTAAAGAACTTTGAACGACTGATGGATTTTGTGGTGGGGACCCGGAGGGGTGGTTCAGGCAGGTCGCAGGAGATTGTGCAGCAGAATGGCTAATAGGCTAAAATGGATTTTGTGGGCAGAGAATGAACACCATTCAGACAAACCCCACTGCTTGGATTTTAATGGACTCTGTGTGCCTTAAATATACTGCCATGAATGGAGTGTGGACGACAGGTGCTGGCTTGACAGCCCTGGGGGTTAGCGTCTGTCATTCTCCAGCTGGGGACGGTGTGTGTAGCAGGAGGGCAAAATGCACAGTAGTGTTGTGAGGCAGTCTCCCTCAGGGAGCTGAACTGAAATCTCTCGGGTTAGTGTACACATGGGGTTGTCTCTGTCTCCTTACTGTGTCTGGGTCCAGCGCCCAGCACAACCGTCCCCCAGGCCTGACTAGGGCCTTTGGGCTCTACCGCAGTACAAATATGTATGGCTACTATTCCTCACACGATCCAACAAATATTAGAAATGAGGCTATCACAGTGAACCCCTCCAACCTCTAGCAGCTCAGCGCCCAGCTGGTGGATTTGCTGTGCTAAATTCATCACTTGCTTCAGGGGGGTTCCAGCAGAGATGAATGTGGGACTGAAAGTTGGGTGTGGGCTGAGTGCTGGCCTGAGAACCAGGCCCTCCTGGGAGTTTCAAATACTAGTTTTGCTCCAGGCTCTGTCTGTGCCCTGAGGCCAGTCACTTCACCCCTGTGGGACTCACTTTCTCCATCTGTATAATGGGTTGCTTTGAGGCTTAATTAAGGGATCTTGGGTAAGTGTCACTAATTGTGAGTTACAGTAGCTCCAGTTGGAAGAAAAACTGGGTCAGTCAGGAATCTTAAAGTTCCTAACACTTGGCGTTAGGAAGGTGAAACTTTCTCATTCCATTTTTTAATATTTATGCTAAACTAGTGTGGTTATGAACATCTGACTCTAAAGGCCTTTTAGCTCTAAATATTCATCACTTTAATGCCACTGAACTCGTTTTATTCACACATGGCTTGTTTTGTAGCCCTCATTAAAAAAGTAAAGTAAATCCATTTACTCATGTCTGAATATCAGTGACATCATCGCAGACTTTTCAGAAGCCTTCCGGATCCATCACTAACTTGGAGCTGTGAGCAGCTGACCTTCCAATGATCAGCCCCTCACCATCCATCCATCTTCTCGCTGCTCAGCCCCAGCTCTGATGATCCCCCACCATTCCTTCCATAATAACTTTCTCAAGGTTAAAAAAAAAAAATCAAGCCAAGGCTGAAGACGTGAAATATTGAAACTTCCACTATCATCGTCTATATTAAAAAAAAATTTAAAAAAAGCTTTTATTGACTGATTTTCTCTTATGATAGGAGTCATATTTTAGTGCAAAGGGGTAGAGTTAAGGTTAAGTGTACAGCCTTAATACTAACGTTTCTGACTTGAGTACTTGCTTGCTATTAATACTGGTTTTGTAAGCATGGAGTTACAAGTATATTAAAATATTTGCTTTGTGACATATGTATTACTATTAAAAATAAAATAGCCACACCTGTAACATTTCATATATAGTTACTGTGGATCTTTAATCAGCTGTGCCTCGTTTCCAGATGAGACTGGACAGGCTGCCTTTGTAGATCAAATGTGTCACCTAGAGGGAGCACTCAACTTGAAATGGTCTCTTAAAGCTTTAACGCATCCAAGTTAATGAAAGGAGAAGACATTCAACTTGAAAGTTCCACGGAGAGGCACGTGCCACAAGTTTTCAACCTACCCCTAGCCTTCCGTGCAGAGCTTAAAGCCATTAAACGGGTCAGCCATTAAAAGCAGTGAGGAACAAAGCAGAACCATTGCTAATCTATGTAATCATTTGGCATTTTTCTCTCAAAGGTGGCAGCAGCTCCCTTACTGTCTAGCCCACATACAGCTGCTGAGCAGGGCTTCTACTTATCTCTTCTTGGACATCTGGTCTTCTTATGAGCAGGGGATTTGGGACATCACTCCAGTCAGGCCTTTGCTGCAAAGCTAACGTGGGGCATATCTTTCTCAGCAGGATGTGCCATAGAATGCTGTATTACTCCCTAACTAGCATGTGTTGAGTCCTGTGTAACCAGCAGCACTCCGCCACTGAATGTGTGATTCTGAGCCGTAACAGTCAGGCACAGGATAGGAGAAAGTGGCTTGGAGGGTAGTACGTGATTCACGTAGGAGCAGGCTGCGCTGGAACAACTGTCTGGGCATTGCAGTTGAAGACAGTATGTATAGTCCTCAAGTCAGGCTAATTAGTTTGCTGCTGGTCTGTTAGGTTCGACAAGGATGCATGTTTCAGAGGGAAGTCTTAATTGTGCATATCAGAGATGGGCCCAGTTCTGGGTGAACAGTTCCCCTGAGTTCCAGGGTGTTCAGGCCCACCTCCCACATATTGGCACATGTATGGGTTAGACTGATTATACTGGCTGGAAGTACAAATATGGAGCCATTGCTTCAGACCAGATCTGCCATCACTATCATTCAGTCCAAAAGGAAAGGACAGGATTTAAATTCCACTAATCTTAGAGGGCCAAAGTATCAAAGGAAGGTGTAAGAAGGTGCATGTGGCTATTAAACCGGAAACGCCCCCAACCTGTGCAATGCAAATAGGCGTTTGTAGGTGGAAACCATGTAGTTTTGTGTACAAAGGGTCTGTCAGATGTACAGCCTCTCCAGTGTGCTCCTAGAAAGGAGGATTGGGTGAGTGCACCAGAAATGCCCACCAGCAATATTTTGACCTGTTGGTTGCAGGGATCTCCCTATATTTTTAATGTAATTATTTTTTTTCCCAATGAGCAGAATTTTGTCCTTGTTATTTGTATTACAGTAGCGCATAGAGAACTGGGCCCCGTTGTGCTGGATAGAGCTGGCTGGAAAATTTGGCAACAATTTTCCATTGAAAAACACAATTGTGTCAAAATGAATGTGTTGATTGTGACAATTTTTTTGATGGGGGGAAAAGTCAAAATGTTTTGTTTCAACAGTGTTGATCTGATTCATTTCTATTTTTATATTCCAGTCCAAGTAATGTAAATATTGTTATGTATTTAATATTGTGCATATAGGATATAGTTAACATTTTAATATGGAAAAATGAAATGAATCAAAACAACTCTGTATTGATTTTGTAAGTGATATTGTAAGTGAAATTAAGTGATATTGTCAACAATTTTTTTTCCAGATTTTCTGTTTATAGAAAATGTTGCATTTCTATTCCAAATTGGACCTATTCTTTTTTAAATACAGGAATTTCTTGTGGAAGGGAACTTCTGGTACTTGACCAGCTCTAGTGTGATGCACTGCAATATACAATTTCAATTAAGCTTAAACCTGTTCTTAATCAACTTAAGCTAAACCCTGGTAAGCCTGGTATAAGTCCAAATAAGAGTGTCAACTTTAGCTTTTTGCATTGGTTTAGAATCACGCTGTATGTTAAACTGGTGCACCCCTGCATGCAGGCAAACTCCCACAGCTAATGTCTAACCCGATTAGATAAGAGAGCTGTACTTCCCACTGCCAGAGTGCGCTAACTTCCCCCTGTTCCCTCAGGATGCAAACTCTCTCTCTGATAACACGAAATCAAGACAAAGCTGAACACTTTGGGTTTGTCTACTCTGCAAAGGAAAACCCATGGCACTGAATCTCAGAGCGCTGGTCAATTAACTCAGGCTTGCAGGGCTAAAAATAGCAGTATAGCCATTTCCACTTGGGCTGGAGCCCAGGCTCTGAGACCTTCCCCACTTGCTGGGTTTCAGAACCTGGGCCTCCAGTCCAAGCCCAAACATCGACACTGCTATTTTTAGCCCCGCAGCCCCAGCCCTGCAAATCTGAGTCAATTGACCTGGGCTCTGAGACTCAGCGCTGAGGGTTTTGCTTTGCAGTGTAGCCAGACCCTTTGACAAGAGTATATAAAATCTCTCCCTACATCCCCAGTTGGGCCCCAATTCAGCAAAGTTCTTAAGCATATGCCTAAGTCCATCTCTACTTAGTACATTGTTTAAGTGGTTTTTTTTTTTCCCCATTTGAAGTCTACGGGACTTAAAGTTAGGCCCATGTTTATGTTGTTTGCTGAATCAGTGTCTATTTCCTCTGACATAAAAAACAAAATCTGCCTTCTGTATTACGTATGAATTGGAGCATTGTGGATGTTTGATCTTTTAATTTTTCCTGGACAATTAGCCGTTAAAGGTCAGGCAATATACAGTATAAAAGAAAGGTAATTATCCCTGGATTTAGTATAAGTCTCCGATGTGAGCTATGATCTTGATATACCAAGTTGTTAACCATCCCTATATAGATATTGCACAGGCAAAACAATTTTTTTTTGGGGGGGGGGGTAGAATTGCCATAATGCACAAGGAAGAACTCGCCTACCAAAAGTCATTCTTTTCAAAAAGTGAAGTGGTTATGGTTAAAGTGGTGAATTTCCACAGCCTCTCCTTACTCCAGGACTAGGGGAGCTGCAGTAGGAGTAATCCCCTTGATCTCGTATAAAATGCATTTTAAACATTAAAAACACTGTCCTCTCAAAAACCCCAAATGGACAAACTGAAGAGGCCGGTGCTAAAGCAGAGAAGCCAGAGTCCACTCCTTGAAGTGTGTGAGTCTGAAGAGAAGTTGGGGTGGGGAGGGGAATTCACAACAAACTTGTAACCTTTATACAGTCTTTAAAAATCAAATAAATAATATTTCTTCGGCCAAATAAAAGATTAGAGCAAATTGCAGAAGCAAATAATTTGTTCCCTTCCACTGCTCTTCAGTTCACCCTGTCTGATGCATGATAAGTGGTTAGTAAGATTTCAGCCTTCTATTATCTAATTAAAATTAAGGCCTGTGATGTGGCATGGGTTGCTGAGACCTGTCTGGCAGAGGTGGCAGGGCTGTTTGGCTGGGTCCTCCATACGGTAGGACCAGATTGGCAAGGAGGTGATGGGAATGTGCTGTTTTTGCATCCATTCTGAAGTGGAGCAGGGCTCCCACCTCAAAACAGTGAGTTCAGGATGCAGTGACCATGGGCTGAGTTTTGATGCCTGCTGTGGAGATTCTCTAAGGCCAACAAGGGAAAAGCTCCTATTCTCTGCCCCTTGTGCCATTCTGTAGCCTCTGCTCCAGCTTTTGGGCATGTGTAGGTTTGTGCCCCTGCTGCTTCCGGCTGGAGGGGCCAGGGGACTGTATAGTGGAAGATCAATAGGCTCTGCTTCCCCAAGCCCTACGCATGGTGGTTCTCAGGGGGACCCTGTGAAATTGGATTTTCTGATGCAATGGGGGGGCTCATCCCCCTATCCGGCTACCAATCCTCTATCACCCTCTATGTAGCGGAACCACTGCCATGAGGCCTTCTAGCATCAGGAATGGATTTGCCTCAGTGAAAGTCATGAGCTGCCTCCCTTCATCTCCATGCGGTAACCAAATCTTTCCTGTCTTGGTTTTGTCCCCTCAACACTGCAATGAAGGGCTTTCCATTGCCCGTCTAGCAACTCCCCCCGATCTGAGAAAATCAAACCTTAACAAGTAGGAGCAACGGGATTTCTCTGGTGCCTCTGGTGGCCTTATTCACTCCCTCTCTCTGGGCAATGTTATAAAGCACGTCTGTCTCAAAGTTACTCCTGCAGTTTAATAGCCGAGCTGTTGCGTTGCACCAGACTGCATCAAGAGGCAGGTAATTGCAAATAATTTTCACAGGAAGTGTTGCATCCAGAGCCATCTAAAGAGAGAGAGAGAGAGAGAGAGACACACACACACACACACAACCATAACCACATCCTTTTTTTTTTCAAGTGGTGGTGTCGCCGTGTTGGTCCCAGGCTATGTGAGAAACAAGGTAGGTGTAATATCTTTTATTGGACCAACTTCTGTTTCCTTCCCAGATCTGAAGAGGAGCTTGGTGAAGCTTGTACTGTACCTTCCACCAAGAGAAGTTGGGCCAGTAAAAGATATTACCTCACCCACTTTGTCTCTCTTTTTTTTCAGTCACATTCTGATCTCTTCTGTTGTAAAAGAGCACCACCTGCTGGTTCCCGTCCTTGCTTTAGATTTGATTCAGGCTCATTACACAATTGCTATAGTATCTATCCACTTCTGGACCCATTGATTGTGAGATGTAAGTCTGTTTCTGCCAAAACATTGTATCTGATATTTTGGGTGATATTCCCCAAATTAGATGAGTCCTGGGATAGTGGGGGGAAAAACAATCCAAATAGGCACCCACTATTAATATTGGGATGTTAAAGGGAAAAAAAATTCTAACATAAAAATCTCAAGTTACCTCTACATTTTTTAAAATTCAGTCCAGCAGCTCACCAGCTATGCTCTTGCTCCTGAGAACTGATCCTGGCAGCTTAAAATAACTAATGTTGGCCATGGTTACGCAGCTAACGTGCTGAGACAACTACCTTTCATGCTGTTCACTATTGTCTCCTGGAGCTCCCCTGTCTGTCTGTATCCAGCAGCTCTTTCTTGTCCTGTACTGAGACTGTAAGCTCTTTGGGGGCAGGGACTGCCTTTTCATTCTATGTTTGTACAGCACCTAGCACAGTGGGATCCTGGCCCAGGACTGGGTCTCCCAGATGCTACAGTTATATAAATAATGCAGTTGAAGGCATTGCAACACTAGTAGGTGGGCAATGAATGAGGATATGGCAGGTGCCTGGTCTCTAATACGGCAACCTTTTAAGCACGGTGACCATTTCCATTAGAGGGAGCTGATGTGAGGACATTGGAGAGTAAGTGAATGCAAAGCAGTGAGAGGGAGCCTGAGCTGGGCAACTCCAGGCATTCTCTGAGGGTACCCAGAGAGAAGGCAAATAGAGCAGAAAGTACCAATGTCTAGTGTAAAGCCAAGACCAACAGAAGGGACGGTAGGCAAAGTAACTGTTAAGGTAAATATTGAGAACAGCATGTGGGCTCGCTTTCAAGACTGCTCTGATTAGCTGTAAGAGCTTACACAGCAAAATATGTACAGATCAGTACAAGAACATATGGATTCTCAGAACAGTGCCTTAGACAATCCTTTTCTGTCTCTTTTCCGTATCTCAGGTTAGTGAATGGTGTGGATATCTCAGTGGGAAATTTTGTGCCATTAGTTTTTGGACTGGGCCCAATGGACTGAGATAGAGGACCCTGCCTCTCAGCACTGAAAGGAGCAGGGAATGGGAGATTTCCAGTGTGCTAAGGTAAGTTTTATTTTTAAATTGAGTTAATTTAGTAGTACCTACTTGCTGTTTAACCTTAAAACCCCCAACCCTTACATTATACAACACAACTGGCAAGATGGCTGTTTCCTGATTAATTATCATTATATTTAAGCCTTTAAAAAAAATTATTCTCTCTTCTCTGTAATTAGAGGGTGTGACCAGTGTGTGTCATTCACTGCATTGCAGTTTTCCGCTGAGAGGCAGGACTGGCCTCAGTCGACAGCTATTTGTAGCAGTCAGATGTCCACACCACAAAACATCATCCCAACTGGCCCCTTCCCATTTTCACCCTTAAAAGAGGTAGCCCTCTTGCAGGGCTGAGGCACGTTGGCATGGGGAGGAGGGGAAGGCCAGTAGCTTTCATCATCACTGGCTGTGCTGTACCTGTTTCATATTTAGGCCCTCTGTATAACCAAATCTGCTCCATAACTTCCCCGTAATTTTGACCACAGCACCCTACAAAGTTGCCCCATGTCGCTTCCCTGGCAGAGCAACGCAATGCTAACCATCAGTCACAGTCCCTAGTGTCATGTTGCTATAATCCACACCCCGCTGGGAATCCCTGCACTTCTGCCCCTCCCCCACTACTCCTCATTCTGCAGAACTGAGAGGGCAAACCTTTTGATTTGCGGCCCCAGCAGTAGGGACTGTGGAGCCAGTACAGACGGCAAGTGAACCATTAACTTCAGACGTGTTCAGCCCAGCGAGTGCAAAGCATGAATATGGGTGGGAGGGAAAAAACAGTGTTGTCAGAATGATTAATTAGCTGAGCGCTGCAGTGCCTTTGAGTAGCAATATCCAGGTAAACCTTCTGAGGGTCCCCACTGCAGAGACCACTGGCCCAATCCTGCGTCCATTAAAGTCAATAGTAAAACTCCCTTTAGACTTAAAAAAAAAAAAAAAAAAAAAAAAAAAAATTTAAGCCCACTGGACACAGGCAGTCTGCTTGCCTGGGGTGCAGGTGGGAGCACATTTAGCTCAGACTGAGTTTGGTATACCTGCTCCGTATAGTGACCACAAGCAGAGCACAGGCCCAGAACATGCCTGCCTGCTGCAGCATGCCTTTTCTCTGGTAGCTATTGCCATGGGCAATAGGGTTTTAACACTTGCTAGATTGGTTAGACATCAGTGTCATGCAAGCTACCCACCGTTGTCCGAGATAAGGCAGCAGTTCAAATTCTGCTCTCGTTTACATTCCCAGTGGGGGGCTGACGGCAGAATTTGGTGCACAGTATTGTATTCTGTAGGCAGAAGATACAGTACCTGTGACTAGGATGAGTTGAGTAATTAGTTCAGGAGGATGCACCCAGGGATTTTTCCCAGTGAGATTTTCAAGGGCTAGTGTGAACTAAGTTCTTTAATAAACTGAACCTGAGAGAGCGAGGAATGACACTGACTACATTTAAGGAGCATTTTCGCACTAGAAAAATAATCCATATGCACTAACCTCTCCCTCTGCTCCCATTGAGAAAGTCTAAGCTATTTGTCATGCTGTGCTGAATTGCTGTTTGACACGGGTGTAAAGGTCCCATAGTCCCTGGATTCACTTGAACCCATAGAAAGGTTTTAGGAGGTTGATTTCATAACTGAGTGAACTTGAGAGTAGCAATTGCAGTTCAGGGCAGGCAGATGCACCATTCAGCCACTTGAATGTTATCATTCCTACTAAACATACATGAAACATTATGCTGTTCTCATAAAAACAGCAGGGAACTTTATGATTTCCTGTACTGACTCCAATTTAGTTTTGGCTATGCAGCAGAAATGCATGTGCAGAGAATTAAACCCCCCGTTAATTTCATTCCCAAAGGTGCTAGGTAAGAGCTAGCTGTGTACTGCATATCAAATCCAAGCTACTGCACTGATTCTATGGCTGCATAGACTTCTTGATCACCAACAATCAAATGTGGGAATCACAAGCCACCTCCACCACCTACTGCAATATTAAAGCTTCTATCCTTTGGGGGAGGGACAGGGGCACTTCCCTACTCTACCACAGACTTACTGTGTGATCTTGGGCAAGTCACTTAAGCTCTTTGTGCCTCAGTTCCCCATGTTAAAAATCAACCAAATAGCCTCTCCCCTCACCCACAACAGAAACAGAGGATAACGAATGATCCTTCCTTTAGCAGCCTTGTCTATTTAGTTTGCAAACTCCTTGGGGTTAGATGTGTTCTCTTACTATGTATTTGTGTCGCATGTAGCAATAACAGGGCCTTAATCTAAGTTGGGGCCTCTGGGCATTACCACAGTGATAACACCACTAATGGTGTTTTGATACTACAGAGATGGGCTCTCTAGAAAACCCTGAGATAGACAGATTTTCTTAAGTCCATGGGGCTGAGGCTGGGAAGAGAAAAGAGGCCCGTATGAACCGCAGATGGATTAGGAGAGGACTGTGCAACTATCAATTGCAGGGGGGGAGCCAAATGGATGTTTGCCCATGAACCTGTGAATGGGAGGGTAAATGGGCCCATGTGCCTGTACTTGGCCATGGGACAATAGTCTATTACAGTGAGGTTGACTCCATGAAATAAAAAATGTTTTGAGAAGCCCTGGTCCAAGCAATCTATAAATTGCTATTAATGGTTTCATTGGCAGTGGATCGGTTTCATCTTATTTTGACAGGCTGGCTTTTATCACTTCTCTAAACAAAGTGTGGCTGGGATCAGGTGATCCCATCCCATGTTGCCTCTGAAACAAGTCAGATGTGTTGGTCCTGAAAGGGATGTGCTGTATTTCTTTCCCTTATTAGCAGAAACAACAAGTCCATGGTTGATCATCTGGCCTGCTTATAATTGCCAACCATCCCAGCTTCCAACTGAATAAACGGATGTTGCTCCCTGACGCTAATCTGTAGACACTTCTTACCGATATGGAAAGAAACCAGAGTCCCATTCATGTGGTTCTGCCCTATAAAGCAGTGGTTCTCAGCCAAGGGTACGCATACCCCTCCGAGTACGCAAAGGTCTTCAAGGGGTGCATCAACTCATCTAGATATTTGCTTAGTTTTACAACCGGCTACATATAAAGCACTAGCGAAGTCAGTACAAATTAAAATTTCATACAGACAATGACTTGTTTATACTGCTCTGTATACAATACACTGAAATGTAAGTACAATATTTATATTCCAATCGATTTATTTTATAATTATATGGTAAAAATGAGAAAGTAAGCAATTTTTCAGTAATAGTATGCTGGGACACTTTATATTTGTATGTCTGATTTTGTAAGTAAGTAGTTCTTAAGTGAGGTGAAACTTGGGGTACGTAAGACAAATCAGACTCCTGAAAGGGGTACAGTAGTCTGGAAAGGTTGAGAGCCACTGCTATAAAGCACAGAGACTCAGAGCATGAGAAAGCAATTTCCAGATGCACTCTGCTTTTCAGGAGTTACATGCTGGTGCCTGATAAGGTGACACCTTACCTTATAATTGTGCAAATCAATATAGATATAATTTGCTGCAGAATACACTGCCAGATAGTTTGTGTAAAGAATGATAAGATAGGTGGGGAAAACAAAACATGCAGAGTCCCAAGTAGATCAGGGCAAAACAATTTTGATCCAACCTTTTTTTCGGCAAAAATGCAGATTCGGTGACATGAACAAATTTTGAAAATTTGTGTTAATTTTGCCAAATTATTTCCATTAGAAATAAACCCCTAAAATTTCCCCCCAAAATTCAAAACCTTTAATTTTGATATTTTTGTAACAAAACTTTTGATTGTTTTGATTCAAAATGACATTT